>NW_026061796.1:300000-569262 GCF_023897955.1 Schistocerca gregaria | reverse complement strand
TCCGTTGTTGTTGTTGAAGAGATACACTAGATCGCGTGTTGTAAGCAGCAGCCGTCGCGACACTCAGTATTGTTAAACGGAAATTTTCGTCTTGTTGAAGATGGCGCCATCGGTTTGCAACCGCGTTCACGTGTGTGAAAATATTTGCTCCTCTTTACGCAAAATCGCACGCAGCCGGTAGGATTCGAACCTACGCTCCCAGAGGGAATCTGATTTCGAGTCAGACGCCTTAACCACTCGGCCACGACTGCCCGTAGGTCGAGGTTCTCCGACACATGCAACTTCTACGGTTTTAAAGCTATGTGGCATCAGAAAACGGCGTAGCTGCATTCTTTTCCGTAGTGTTTCCACCGCTACCAGAGGAATCGCTACCAAAGTATTAAAATTTCCGCCCGAACAGGGACTTGAACCCTGGACCCTTAGGTTAAAAGCCTAATGCTCTACCGACTGAGCTATCCGGGCTCACACGACAGCAGAGAACATCCCACGATGCACAGCTGTACATTGACTCATGTCCTTCACAGCTGTGCTATCGCTGCATGGAGCTGTTACTAATTAAACGTCGCCTGAATGCTGTCTACAAACGTGTCGCGCTAAGCTCGTAGCAGACTATCGAAGAATGCTGACACACAATGCAAAAACAAACCGCAGCAGTCGTTAGGTCTCATACGTTGGAGTAGAGGATTTACGTGTTTTGTCGACACTCACTGAGTAATTGGAAATTTCACAAGCATTTCGAATGCAATGCTTCCCACGTTTTCGCTCATTTCACGGTTCCGTTGGAGACGTTCTTCACCTCCTGACACAAAAAAAGGAACGCAGTCGGTAGGACTTTTCGTATTTTCTTACTTCTCAGGGAGTTGCCTACTGTGTTCCTCTTACGGCAAGCACTAGACAACCTGAACAGTTACAGGATAGAGTCATTTTTGTTATCGGCTGTACCTACATCATCACAGACTCGGAGCAATTCCATTGGCATCAGCTTCAAAACATACGCTTGCCGAAACCCGGGATCGAACCAGGGACCTTTAGATCTTCAGTCTAAACGCTCTCCCAACTGAGCTATTTCGGCTCACACGTAAGTCCGCAGATTTGCGCGTCTTCGTTAACCTCTGAATCGCCGCCAATTTCACAGTCATCTTCGTCTGATAAGACATAGGGGACGCTGAAAGGCGAGCAGCAGATGCAGTGAAGTACCACACACATTTCTTCTGATTCCATCATCGTAAGAAGCAAACATGTCGACTCGATTCATGTAATATTGACTTCGCTTTCTCTAGAAAACCTTTGCTATATCGATGCCACGTGCAACTCGTGTGCAGAGAACGAGACACAAGAAGGAGTGAGCCTCTCTACCATGTGAGAGGCAGTATCTAGCAGATACACACGCTAAAACATTTGACTTGCGTTAGCTCATAAATTGCTACACGTAATTGTCTGCAAGCTAAAATGGACACATCTGCACTGCCCAGAGAGGCGACACTTGCACTCACACCTGGTGGACGGCAGTGTGACGAGGCGATGAGCTGTGGCTTCTGGGTGCGACTGTAGCGCTGCAGCCAATTAATACTGCACATTGCCGGCGACCCACGTGTTTAGTAGTGACGCAACTGCTAGAATGCAGCTGAACGCCCATCTTTTGAGAGCTACAAAATTTCCGCAGTCGGCAGGACTCGAACCTACGCTCCCAGAGGGAATCTGATTTCAAGTCAGACGCCTTAACCACTCGGCCACGACTGCCGGTAGCAGTAGCGTCTTCCGACACGTGAAAGTGCACCTTTAGAAGCAATCCAATGGCAGAAAGCGGCGTGGCCTCACTCTTTTCTGTAGTGTTTCCATTGCCAGCACATTAGCCGTTACGAAAGTGTATTAATTTTCGCCTAGACATGGCGTTGAACCCAACACCCTTTGGTTGAAAATCAAACGCTCTACCGACTGAGCTATCGTACAGCTGCGTGGCGTGCGAGTGATTCGCATGACGTAATTACTGGCTTATGGCTCCAATGGCGACTTCACCGACTTCCCACTGACGCACCGCTGACGCTAGTTTTCTGTCGTCTTAAGTGGTCGACATACTTGCAAGTAGCTGCGAGATCTTAAGAAAAGAAACGCTGCACCATTGCTTTTTCCGCACTCGAATGACTGAATTGCGATTCTTAAAAAAGAGAGAAATGAATGTTGGCTCTGTCCAACGCTTCCAAGCACGTCTGTGTACTCACGAACTCGGCGTCGACGCGAGAAAATGACGGGAGCGCACTCGTGGGCCTGCGACGGCTTTCTGCAGTCGCAGCGTCAGTGAGAGGAGAACCGGTAGCCACAGTAAGCAGCAGCCGTCGCGACACTCAGTATTGTTAAACGGAAATTTTCGTCTTGTTGAAGATGGCGCCATCGGTTTGCAACCGCGTTCACGTGTGTGAAAATATTTGCTCCTCTTTACGCAAAATCGCACGCAGCCGGTAGGATTCGAACCTACGCTCCCAGAGGGAATCTGATTTCGAGTCAGACGCCTTAACCACTCGGCCACGACTGCCCGTAGGTCGAGGTTCTCCGACACATGCAACTTCTACGGTTTAAAGCTATGTGGCATCAGAAAACGGCGTAGCTGCATTCTTTTCCGTAGTGTTTCCACCGCTACCAGAGGAATCGCTACCAAAGTATTAAAATTTCCGCCCGAACAGGGACTTGAACCCTGGACCCTTAGGTTAAAAGCCTAATGCTCTACCGACTGAGCTATCCGGGCTCACACGACAGCAGAGAACATCCCACGATGCACAGCTGTACATTGACTCATGTCCTTCACAGCTGTGCTATCGCTGCATGGAGCTGTTACTAATTAAACGTCGCCTGAATGCTGTCTACAAACGTGTCGCGCTAAGCTCGTAGCAGACTATCGAAGAATGCTGACACACAATGCAAAAACAAACCGCAGCAGTCGTTAGGTCTCATACGTTGGAGTAGAGGATTTACGTGTTTTGTCGACACTCACTGAGTAATTGGAAATTTCACAAGCATTTCGAATGCAATGCTTCCCACGTTTTCGCTCATTTCACGGTTCCGTTGGAGACGTTCTTCACCTCCTGACACAAAAAAAGGAACGCAGTCGGTAGGACTTTTCGTATTTTCTTACTTCTCAGGCAGTTGCCTACTGTGTTCCTCTTACGGCAAGCACTAGACAACCTGAACAGTTACAGGATAGAGTCATTTTTGTTATCGGCTGTACCTACATCATCACAGACTCGGAGCAATTCCATTGGCATCAGCTTCAAAACATACGCTTGCCGAAACCCGGGATCGAACCAGGGACCTTTAGATCTTCAGTCTAACGCTCTCCCAACTGAGCTATTTCGGCTCACACGTAAGTCCGCAGATTTGCGCGTCTTCGTTAACCTCTGAATCGCCGCCAATTTCACAGTCATCTTCGTCTGATAAGACATAGGGACGCTGAAAGGCGAGCAGCAGATGCAGTGAAGTACCACACACATTTCTTCTGATTCCATCATCGTAAGAAGCAAACATGTCGACTCGATTCATGTAATATTGACTTCGCTTTCTCTAGAAAACCTTTGCTATATCGATGCCACGTGCAACTCGTGTGCAGAGAACGAGACACAAGAAGGAGTGAGCCTCTCTACCATGTGAGAGGCAGTATCTAGCAGATACACACGCTAAAACATTTGACTTGCGTTAGCTCATAAATTGCTACACGTAATTGTCTGCAAGCTAAAATGGACACATCTGCACTGCCCAGAGAGGCGACACTTGCACTCACACCTGGTGGACGGCAGTGTGACGAGGCGATGAGCTGTGGCTTCTGGGTGCGACTGTAGCGCTGCAGCCAATAATACTGCACATTGCCGGCGACCCACGTGTTTAGTAGTGACGCAACTGCTAGAATGCAGCTGAACGCCCATCTTTTGAGAGCTACAAAATTTCCGCAGTCGGCAGGACTCGAACCTACGCTCCCAGAGGGAATCTGATTTCAAGTCAGACGCCTTAACCACTCGGCCACGACTGCCGGTAGCAGTAGCGTCTTCCGACACGTGAAAGTGCACCTTTAGAAGCAATCCAATGGCAGAAAGCGGCGTGGCCTCACTCTTTTCTGTAGTGTTTCCATTGCCAGCACATTAGCCGTTACGAAAGTGTATTAATTTTCGCCTAGACATGGCGTTGAACCCAACACCCTTTGGTTGAAAATCAAACGCTCTACCGACTGAGCTATCGTACAGCTGCGTGGCGTGCGAGTGATTCGCATGACGTAATTACTGGCTTATGGCTCCAATGGCGACTTCACCGACTTCCCACTGACGCACCGCTGACGCTAGTTTTCTGTCGTCTTAAGTGGTCGACATACTTGCAAGTAGCTGCGAGATCTTAAGAAAAGAAACGCTGCACCATTGCTTTTTCCGCACTCGAATGACTGAATTGCGATTCTTAAAAAAGAGAGAAATGAATGTTGGCTCTGTCCAACGCTTCCAAGCACGTCTGTGTACTCACGAACTCGGCGTCGACGCGAGAAAATGACGGGAGCGCACTCGTGGGCCTGCGACGGCTTTCTGCAGTCGCAGCGTCAGTGAGAGGAGAACCGGTAGCCACAGTAAGCAGCAGCCGTCGCGACACTCAGTATTGTTAAACGGAAATTTTCGTCTTGTTGAAGATGGCGCCATCGGTTTGCAACCGCGTTCACGTGTGTGAAAATATTTGCTCCTCTTTACGCAAAATCGCACGCAGCCGGTAGGATTCGAACCTACGCTCCCAGAGGGAATCTGATTTCGAGTCAGACGCCTTAACCACTCGGCCACGACTGCCCGTAGGTCGAGGTTCTCCGACACATGCAACTTCTACGGTTTAAAGCTATGTGGCATCAGAAAACGGCGTAGCTGCATTCTTTTCCGTAGTGTTTCCACCGCTACCAGAGGAATCGCTACCAAAGTATTAAAATTTCCGCCCGAACAGGGACTTGAACCCTGGACCCTTAGGTTAAAAGCCTAATGCTCTACCGACTGAGCTATCCGGGCTCACACGACAGCAGAGAACATCCCACGATGCACAGCTGTACATTGACTCATGTCCTTCACAGCTGTGCTATCGCTGCATGGAGCTGTTACTAATTAAACGTCGCCTGAATGCTGTCTACAAACGTGTCGCGCTAAGCTCGTAGCAGACTATCGAAGAATGCTGACACACAATGCAAAAACAAACCGCAGCAGTCGTTAGGTCTCATACGTTGGAGTAGAGGATTTACGTGTTTTGTCGACACTCACTGAGTAATTGGAAATTTCACAAGCATTTCGAATGCAATGCTTCCCACGTTTTCGCTCATTTCACGGTTCCGTTGGAGACGTTCTTCACCTCCTGACACAAAAAAAGGAACGCAGTCGGTAGGACTTTTCGTATTTTCTTACTTCTCAGGGAGTTGCCTACTGTGTTCCTCTTACGGCAAGCACTAGACAACCTGAACAGTTACAGGATAGAGTCATTTTTGTTATCGGCTGTACCTACATCATCACAGACTCGGAGCAATTCCATTGGCATCAGCTTCAAAACATACGCTTGCCGAAACCCGGGATCGAACCAGGGACCTTTAGATCTTCAGTCTAACGCTCTCCCAACTGAGCTATTTCGGCTCACACGTAAGTCCGCAGATTTGCGCGTCTTCGTTAACCTCTGAATCGCCGCCAATTTCACAGTCATCTTCGTCTGATAAGACATAGGGACGCTGAAAGGCGAGCAGCAGATGCAGTGAAGTACCACACACATTTCTTCTGATTCCATCATCGTAAGAAGCAAACATGTCGACTCGATTCATGTAATATTGACTTCGCTTTCTCTAGAAAACCTTTGCTATATCGATGCCACGTGCAACTCGTGTGCAGAGAACGAGACACAAGAAGGAGTGAGCCTCTCTACCATGTGAGAGGCAGTATCTAGCAGATACACACGCTAAAACATTTGACTTGCGTTAGCTCATAAATTGCTACACGTAATTGTCTGCAAGCTAAAATGGACACATCTGCACTGCCCAGAGAGGCGACACTTGCACTCACACCTGGTGGACGGCAGTGTGACGAGGCGATGAGCTGTGGCTTCTGGGTGCGACTGTAGCGCTGCAGCCAATAATACTGCACATTGCCGGCGACCCACGTGTTTAGTAGTGACGCAACTGCTAGAATGCAGCTGAACGCCCATCTTTTGAGAGCTACAAAATTTCCGCAGTCGGCAGGACTCGAACCTACGCTCCCAGAGGGAATCTGATTTCAAGTCAGACGCCTTAACCACTCGGCCACGACTGCCGGTAGCAGTAGCGTCTTCCGACACGTGAAAGTGCACCTTTAGAAGCAATCCAATGGCAGAAAGCGGCGTGGCCTCACTCTTTTCTGTAGTGTTTCCATTGCCAGCACATTAGCCGTTACGAAAGTGTATTAATTTTCGCCTAGACATGGCGTTGAACCCAACACCCTTTGGTTGAAAATCAAACGCTCTACCGACTGAGCTATCGTACAGCTGCGTGGCGTGCGAGTGATTCGCATGACGTAATTACTGGCTTATGGCTCCAATGGCGACTTCACCGACTTCCCACTGACGCACCGCTGACGCTAGTTTTCTGTCGTCTTAAGTGGTCGACATACTTGCAAGTAGCTGCGAGATCTTAAGAAAAGAAACGCTGCACCATTGCTTTTTCCGCACTCGAATGACTGAATTGCGATTCTTAAAAAAGAGAGAAATGAATGTTGGCTCTGTCCAACGCTTCCAAGCACGTCTGTGTACTCACGAACTCGGCGTCGACGCGAGAAAATGACGGGAGCGCACTCGTGGGCCTGCGACGGCTTTCTGCAGTCGCAGCGTCAGTGAGAGGAGAACCGGTAGCCACAGTAAGCAGCAGCCGTCGCGACACTCAGTATTGTTAAACGGAAATTTTCGTCTTGTTGAAGATGGCGCCATCGGTTTGCAACCGCGTTCACGTGTGTGAAAATATTTGCTCCTCTTTACGCAAAATCGCACGCAGCCGGTAGGATTCGAACCTACGCTCCCAGAGGGAATCTGATTTCGAGTCAGACGCCTTAACCACTCGGCCACGACTGCCCGTAGGTCGAGGTTCTCCGACACATGCAACTTCTACGGTTTAAAGCTATGTGGCATCAGAAAACGGCGTAGCTGCATTCTTTTCCGTAGTGTTTCCACCGCTACCAGAGGAATCGCTACCAAAGTATTAAAATTTCCGCCCGAACAGGGACTTGAACCCTGGACCCTTAGGTTAAAAGCCTAATGCTCTACCGACTGAGCTATCCGGGCTCACACGACAGCAGAGAACATCCCACGATGCACAGCTGTACATTGACTCATGTCCTTCACAGCTGTGCTATCGCTGCATGGAGCTGTTACTAATTAAACGTCGCCTGAATGCTGTCTACAAACGTGTCGCGCTAAGCTCGTAGCAGACTATCGAAGAATGCTGACACACAATGCAAAAACAAACCGCAGCAGTCGTTAGGTCTCATACGTTGGAGTAGAGGATTTACGTGTTTTGTCGACACTCACTGAGTAATTGGAAATTTCACAAGCATTTCGAATGCAATGCTTCCCACGTTTTCGCTCATTTCACGGTTCCGTTGGAGACGTTCTTCACCTCCTGACACAAAAAAAGGAACGCAGTCGGTAGGACTTTTCGTATTTTCTTACTTCTCAGGGAGTTGCCTACTGTGTTCCTCTTACGGCAAGCACTAGACAACCTGAACAGTTACAGGATAGAGTCATTTTTGTTATCGGCTGTACCTACATCATCACAGACTCGGAGCAATTCCATTGGCATCAGCTTCAAAACATACGCTTGCCGAAACCCGGGATCGAACCAGGGACCTTTAGATCTTCAGTCTAACGCTCTCCCAACTGAGCTATTTCGGCTCACACGTAAGTCCGCAGATTTGCGCGTCTTCGTTAACCTCTGAATCGCCGCCAATTTCACAGTCATCTTCGTCTGATAAGACATAGGGACGCTGAAAGGCGAGCAGCAGATGCAGTGAAGTACCACACACATTTCTTCTGATTCCATCATCGTAAGAAGCAAACATGTCGACTCGATTCATGTAATATTGACTTCGCTTTCTCTAGAAAACCTTTGCTATATCGATGCCACGTGCAACTCGTGTGCAGAGAACGAGACACAAGAAGGAGTGAGCCTCTCTACCATGTGAGAGGCAGTATCTAGCAGATACACACGCTAAAACATTTGACTTGCGTTAGCTCATAAATTGCTACACGTAATTGTCTGCAAGCTAAAATGGACACATCTGCACTGCCCAGAGAGGCGACACTTGCACTCACACCTGGTGGACGGCAGTGTGACGAGGCGATGAGCTGTGGCTTCTGGGTGCGACTGTAGCGCTGCAGCCAATAATACTGCACATTGCCGGCGACCCACGTGTTTAGTAGTGACGCAACTGCTAGAATGCAGCTGAACGCCCATCTTTTGAGAGCTACAAAATTTCCGCAGTCGGCAGGACTCGAACCTACGCTCCCAGAGGGAATCTGATTTCAAGTCAGACGCCTTAACCACTCGGCCACGACTGCCGGTAGCAGTAGCGTCTTCCGACACGTGAAAGTGCACCTTTAGAAGCAATCCAATGGCAGAAAGCGGCGTGGCCTCACTCTTTTCTGTAGTGTTTCCATTGCCAGCACATTAGCCGTTACGAAAGTGTATTAATTTTCGCCTAGACATGGCGTTGAACCCAACACCCTTTGGTTGAAAATCAAACGCTCTACCGACTGAGCTATCGTACAGCTGCGTGGCGTGCGAGTGATTCGCATGACGTAATTACTGGCTTATGGCTCCAATGGCGACTTCACCGACTTCCCACTGACGCACCGCTGACGCTAGTTTTCTGTCGTCTTAAGTGGTCGACATACTTGCAAGTAGCTGCGAGATCTTAAGAAAAGAAACGCTGCACCATTGCTTTTTCCGCACTCGAATGACTGAATTGCGATTCTTAAAAAAGAGAGAAATGAATGTTGGCTCTGTCCAACGCTTCCAAGCACGTCTGTGTACTCACGAACTCGGCGTCGACGCGAGAAAATGACGGGAGCGCACTCGTGGGCCTGCGACGGCTTTCTGCAGTCGCAGCGTCAGTGAGAGGAGAACCGGTAGCCACAGTAAGCAGCAGCCGTCGCGACACTCAGTATTGTTAAACGGAAATTTTCGTCTTGTTGAAGATGGCGCCATCGGTTTGCAACCGCGTTCACGTGTGTGAAAATATTTGCTCCTCTTTACGCAAAATCGCACGCAGCCGGTAGGATTCGAACCTACGCTCCCAGAGGGAATCTGATTTCGAGTCAGACGCCTTAACCACTCGGCCACGACTGCCCGTAGGTCGAGGTTCTCCGACACATGCAACTTCTACGGTTTAAAGCTATGTGGCATCAGAAAACGGCGTAGCTGCATTCTTTTCCGTAGTGTTTCCACCGCTACCAGAGGAATCGCTACCAAAGTATTAAAATTTCCGCCCGAACAGGGACTTGAACCCTGGACCCTTAGGTTAAAAGCCTAATGCTCTACCGACTGAGCTATCCGGGCTCACACGACAGCAGAGAACATCCCACGATGCACAGCTGTACATTGACTCATGTCCTTCACAGCTGTGCTATCGCTGCATGGAGCTGTTACTAATTAAACGTCGCCTGAATGCTGTCTACAAACGTGTCGCGCTAAGCTCGTAGCAGACTATCGAAGAATGCTGACACACAATGCAAAAACAAACCGCAGCAGTCGTTAGGTCTCATACGTTGGAGTAGAGGATTTACGTGTTTTGTCGACACTCACTGAGTAATTGGAAATTTCACAAGCATTTCGAATGCAATGCTTCCCACGTTTTCGCTCATTTCACGGTTCCGTTGGAGACGTTCTTCACCTCCTGACACAAAAAAAGGAACGCAGTCGGTAGGACTTTTCGTATTTTCTTACTTCTCAGGGAGTTGCCTACTGTGTTCCTCTTACGGCAAGCACTAGACAACCTGAACAGTTACAGGATAGAGTCATTTTTGTTATCGGCTGTACCTACATCATCACAGACTCGGAGCAATTCCATTGGCATCAGCTTCAAAACATACGCTTGCCGAAACCCGGGATCGAACCAGGGACCTTTAGATCTTCAGTCTAACGCTCTCCCAACTGAGCTATTTCGGCTCACACGTAAGTCCGCAGATTTGCGCGTCTTCGTTAACCTCTGAATCGCCGCCAATTTCACAGTCATCTTCGTCTGATAAGACATAGGGACGCTGAAAGGCGAGCAGCAGATGCAGTGAAGTACCACACACATTTCTTCTGATTCCATCATCGTAAGAAGCAAACATGTCGACTCGATTCATGTAATATTGACTTCGCTTTCTCTAGAAAACCTTTGCTATATCGATGCCACGTGCAACTCGTGTGCAGAGAACGAGACACAAGAAGGAGTGAGCCTCTCTACCATGTGAGAGGCAGTATCTAGCAGATACACACGCTAAAACATTTGACTTGCGTTAGCTCATAAATTGCTACACGTAATTGTCTGCAAGCTAAAATGGACACATCTGCACTGCCCAGAGAGGCGACACTTGCACTCACACCTGGTGGACGGCAGTGTGACGAGGCGATGAGCTGTGGCTTCTGGGTGCGACTGTAGCGCTGCAGCCAATAATACTGCACATTGCCGGCGACCCACGTGTTTAGTAGTGACGCAACTGCTAGAATGCAGCTGAACGCCCATCTTTTGAGAGCTACAAAATTTCCGCAGTCGGCAGGACTCGAACCTACGCTCCCAGAGGGAATCTGATTTCAAGTCCGACACGTGAAAGTGCACCTTTAGAAGCAATCCAATGGCAGAAAGCGGCGTGGCCTCACTCTTTTCTGTAGTGTTTCCATTGCCAGCACATTAGCCGTTACGAAAGTGTATTAATTTTCGCCTAGACATGGCGTTGAACCCAACACCCTTTGGTTGAAAATCAAACGCTCTACCGACTGAGCTATCGTACAGCTGCGTGGCGTGCGAGTGATTCGCATGACGTAATTACTGGCTTATGGCTCCAATGGCGACTTCACCGACTTCCCACTGACGCACCGCTGACGCTAGTTTTCTGTCGTCTTAAGTGGTCGACATACTTGCAAGTAGCTGCGAGATCTTAAGAAAAGAAACGCTGCACCATTGCTTTTTCCGCACTCGAATGACTGAATTGCGATTCTTAAAAAAGAGAGAAATGAATGTTGGCTCTGTCCAACGCTTCCAAGCACGTCTGTGTACTCACGAACTCGGCGTCGACGCGAGAAAATGACGGGAGCGCACTCGTGGGCCTGCGACGGCTTTCTGCAGTCGCAGCGTCAGTGAGAGGAGAACCGGTAGCCACAGTAAGCAGCAGCCGTCGCGACACTCAGTATTGTTAAACGGAAATTTTCGTCTTGTTGAAGATGGCGCCATCGGTTTGCAACCGCGTTCACGTGTGTGAAAATATTTGCTCCTCTTTACGCAAAATCGCACGCAGCCGGTAGGATTCGAACCTACGCTCCCAGAGGGAATCTGATTTCGAGTCAGACCCCTTAACCACTCGGCCACGACTGCCCGTAGGTCGAGGTTCTCCGACACATGCAACTTCTACGGTTTAAAGCTATGTGGCATCAGAAAACGGCGTAGCTGCATTCTTTTCCGTAGTGTTTCCACCGCTACCAGAGGAATCGCTACCAAAGTATTAAAATTTCCGCCCGAACAGGGACTTGAACCCTGGACCCTTAGGTTAAAAGCCTAATGCTCTACCGACTGAGCTATCCGGGCTCACACGACAGCAGAGAACATCCCACGATGCACAGCTGTACATTGACTCATGTCCTTCACAGCTGTGCTATCGCTGCATGGAGCTGTTACTAATTAAACGTCGCCTGAATGCTGTCTACAAACGTGTCGCGCTAAGCTCGTAGCAGACTATCGAAGAATGCTGACACACAATGCAAAAACAAACCGCAGCAGTCGTTAGGTCTCATACGTTGGAGTAGAGGATTTACGTGTTTTGTCGACACTCACTGAGTAATTGGAAATTTCACAAGCATTTCGAATGCAATGCTTCCCACGTTTTCGCTCATTTCACGGTTCCGTTGGAGACGTTCTTCACCTCCTGACACAAAAAAAGGAACGCAGTCGGTAGGACTTTTCGTATTTTCTTACTTCTCAGGGAGTTGCCTACTGTGTTCCTCTTACGGCAAGCACTAGACAACCTGAACAGTTACAGGATAGAGTCATTTTTGTTATCGGCTGTACCTACATCATCACAGACTCGGAGCAATTCCATTGGCATCAGCTTCAAAACATACGCTTGCCGAAACCCGGGATCGAACCAGGGACCTTTAGATCTTCAGTCTAACGCTCTCCCAACTGAGCTATTTCGGCTCACACGTAAGTCCGCAGATTTGCGCGTCTTCGTTAACCTCTGAATCGCCGCCAATTTCACAGTCATCTTCGTCTGATAAGACATAGGGACGCTGAAAGGCGAGCAGCAGATGCAGTGAAGTACCACACACATTTCTTCTGATTCCATCATCGTAAGAAGCAAACATGTCGACTCGATTCATGTAATATTGACTTCGCTTTCTCTAGAAAACCTTTGCTATATCGATGCCACGTGCAACTCGTGTGCAGAGAACGAGACACAAGAAGGAGTGAGCCTCTCTACCATGTGAGAGGCAGTATCTAGCAGATACACACGCTAAAACATTTGACTTGCGTTAGCTCATAAATTGCTACACGTAATTGTCTGCAAGCTAAAATGGACACATCTGCACTGCCCAGAGAGGCGACACTTGCACTCACACCTGGTGGACGGCAGTGTGACGAGGCGATGAGCTGTGGCTTCTGGGTGCGACTGTAGCGCTGCAGCCAATAATACTGCACATTGCCGGCGACCCACGTGTTTAGTAGTGACGCAACTGCTAGAATGCAGCTGAACGCCCATCTTTTGAGAGCTACAAAATTTCCGCAGTCGGCAGGACTCGAACCTACGCTCCCAGAGGGAATCTGATTTCAAGTCAGACGCCTTAACCACTCGGCCACGACTGCCGGTAGCAGTAGCGTCTTCCGACACGTGAAAGTGCACCTTTAGAAGCAATCCAATGGCAGAAAGCGGCGTGGCCTCACTCTTTTCTGTAGTGTTTCCATTGCCAGCACATTAGCCGTTACGAAAGTGTATTAATTTTCGCCTAGACATGGCGTTGAACCCAACACCCTTTGGTTGAAAATCAAACGCTCTACCGACTGAGCTATCGTACAGCTGCGTGGCGTGCGAGTGATTCGCATGACGTAATTACTGGCTTATGGCTCCAATGGCGACTTCACCGACTTCCCACTGACGCACCGCTGACGCTAGTTTTCTGTCGTCTTAAGTGGTCGACATACTTGCAAGTAGCTGCGAGATCTTAAGAAAAGAAACGCTGCACCATTGCTTTTTCCGCACTCGAATGACTGAATTGCGATTCTTAAAAAAGAGAGAAATGAATGTTGGCTCTGTCCAACGCTTCCAAGCACGTCTGTGTACTCACGAACTCGGCGTCGACGCGAGAAAATGACGGGAGCGCACTCGTGGGCCTGCGACGGCTTTCTGCAGTCGCAGCGTCAGTGAGAGGAGAACCGGTAGCCACAGTAAGCAGCAGCCGTCGCGACACTCAGTATTGTTAAACGGAAATTTTCGTCTTGTTGAAGATGGCGCCATCGGTTTGCAACCGCGTTCACGTGTGTGAAAATATTTGCTCCTCTTTACGCAAAATCGCACGCAGCCGGTAGGATTCGAACCTACGCTCCCAGAGGGAATCTGATTTCGAGTCAGACGCCTTAACCACTCGGCCACGACTGCCCGTAGGTCGAGGTTCTCCGACACATGCAACTTCTACGGTTTAAAGCTATGTGGCATCAGAAAACGGCGTAGCTGCATTCTTTTCCGTAGTGTTTCCACCGCTACCAGAGGAATCGCTACCAAAGTATTAAAATTTCCGCCCGAACAGGGACTTGAACCCTGGACCCTTAGGTTAAAAGCCTAATGCTCTACCGACTGAGCTATCCGGGCTCACACGACAGCAGAGAACATCCCACGATGCACAGCTGTACATTGACTCATGTCCTTCACAGCTGTGCTATCGCTGCATGGAGCTGTTACTAATTAAACGTCGCCTGAATGCTGTCTACAAACGTGTCGCGCTAAGCTCGTAGCAGACTATCGAAGAATGCTGACACACAATGCAAAAACAAACCGCAGCAGTCGTTAGGTCTCATACGTTGGAGTAGAGGATTTACGTGTTTTGTCGACACTCACTGAGTAATTGGAAATTTCACAAGCATTTCGAATGCAATGCTTCCCACGTTTTCGCTCATTTCACGGTTCCGTTGGAGACGTTCTTCACCTCCTGACACAAAAAAAGGAACGCAGTCGGTAGGACTTTTCGTATTTTCTTACTTCTCAGGGAGTTGCCTACTGTGTTCCTCTTACGGCAAGCACTAGACAACCTGAACAGTTACAGGATAGA
Organism: Schistocerca gregaria; assembly: GCF_023897955.1. NCBI lineage: Eukaryota > Metazoa > Arthropoda > Insecta > Orthoptera > Acrididae > Schistocerca > Schistocerca gregaria. Next base: position 554,738 of record NW_026061796.1, on the reverse strand, counting down.
GTCATTTTTGTTATCGGCTGTACCTACATCATCACAGACTCGGAGCAATTCCATTGGCATCAGCTTCAAAACATACGCTTGCCGAAAACCGGGATCGAACCAGGGACCTTTAGATCTTCAGTCTAACGCTCTCCCAACTGAGCTATTTCGGCTCACACGTAAGTCCGCAGATTTGCGCGTCTTCGTTAACCTCTGAATCGCCGCCAATTTCACAGTCATCTTCGTCTGATAAGACATAGGGACGCTGAAAGGCGAGCAGCAGATGCAGTGAAGTACCACACACATTTCTTCTGATTCCATCATCGTAAGAAGCAAACATGTCGACTCGATTCATGTAATATTGACTTCGCTTTCTCTAGAAAACCTTTGCTATATCGATGCCACGTGCAACTCGTGTGCAGAGAACGAGACACAAGAAGGAGTGAGCCTCTCTACCATGTGAGAGGCAGTATCTAGCAGATACACACGCTAAAACATTTGACTTGCGTTAGCTCATAAATTGCTACACGTAATTGTCTGCAAGCTAAAATGGACACATCTGCACTGCCCAGAGAGGCGACACTTGCACTCACACCTGGTGGACGGCAGTGTGACGAGGCGATGAGCTGTGGCTTCTGGGTGCGACTGTAGCGCTGCAGCCAATAATACTGCACATTGCCGGCGACCCACGTGTTTAGTAGTGACGCAACTGCTAGAATGCAGCTGAACGCCCATCTTTTGAGAGCTACAAAATTTCCGCAGTCGGCAGGACTCGAACCTACGCTCCCAGAGGGAATCTGATTTCAAGTCAGACGCCTTAACCACTCGGCCACGACTGCCGGTAGCAGTAGCGTCTTCCGACACGTGAAAGTGCACCTTTAGAAGCAATCCAATGGCAGAAAGCGGCGTGGCCTCACTCTTTTCTGTAGTGTTTCCATTGCCAGCACATTAGCCGTTACGAAAGTGTATTAATTTTCGCCTAGACATGGCGTTGAACCCAACACCCTTTGGTTGAAAATCAAACGCTCTACCGACTGAGCTATCGTACAGCTGCGTGGCGTGCGAGTGATTCGCATGACGTAATTACTGGCTTATGGCTCCAATGGCGACTTCACCGACTTCCCACTGACGCACCGCTGACGCTAGTTTTCTGTCGTCTTAAGTGGTCGACATACTTGCAAGTAGCTGCGAGATCTTAAGAAAAGAAACGCTGCACCATTGCTTTTTCCGCACTCGAATGACTGAATTGCGATTCTTAAAAAAGAGAGAAATGAATGTTGGCTCTGTCCAACGCTTCCAAGCACGTCTGTGTACTCACGAACTCGGCGTCGACGCGAGAAAATGACGGGAGCGCACTCGTGGGCCTGCGACGGCTTTCTGCAGTCGCAGCGTCAGTGAGAGGAGAACCGGTAGCCACAGTAAGCAGCAGCCGTCGCGACACTCAGTATTGTTAAACGGAAATTTTCGTCTTGTTGAAGATGGCGCCATCGGTTTGCAACCGCGTTCACGTGTGTGAAAATATTTGCTCCTCTTTACGCAAAATCGCACGCAGCCGGTAGGATTCGAACCTACGCTCCCAGAGGGAATCTGATTTCGAGTCAGACGCCTTAACCACTCGGCCACGACTGCCCGTAGGTCGAGGTTCTCCGACACATGCAACTTCTACGGTTTAAAGCTATGTGGCATCAGAAAACGGCGTAGCTGCATTCTTTTCCGTAGTGTTTCCACCGCTACCAGAGGAATCGCTACCAAAGTATTAAAATTTCCGCCCGAACAGGGACTTGAACCCTGGACCCTTAGGTTAAAAGCCTAATGCTCTACCGACTGAGCTATCCGGGCTCACACGACAGCAGAGAACATCCCACGATGCACAGCTGTACATTGACTCATGTCCTTCACAGCTGTGCTATCGCTGCATGGAGCTGTTACTAATTAAACGTCGCCTGAATGCTGTCTACAAACGTGTCGCGCTAAGCTCGTAGCAGACTATCGAAGAATGCTGACACACAATGCAAAAACAAACCGCAGCAGTCGTTAGGTCTCATACGTTGGAGTAGAGGATTTACGTGTTTTGTCGACACTCACTGAGTAATTGGAAATTTCACAAGCATTTCGAATGCAATGCTTCCCACGTTTTCGCTCATTTCACGGTTCCGTTGGAGACGTTCTTCACCTCCTGACACAAAAAAAGGAACGCAGTCGGTAGGACTTTTCGTATTTTCTTACTTCTCAGGGAGTTGCCTACTGTGTTCCTCTTACGGCAAGCACTAGACAACCTGAACAGTTACAGGATAGAGTCATTTTTGTTATCGGCTGTACCTACATCATCACAGACTCGGAGCAATTCCATTGGCATCAGCTTCAAAACATACGCTTGCCGAAACCCGGGATCGAACCAGGGACCTTTAGATCTTCAGTCTAACGCTCTCCCAACTGAGCTATTTCGGCTCACACGTAAGTCCGCAGATTTGCGCGTCTTCGTTAACCTCTGAATCGCCGCCAATTTCACAGTCATCTTCGTCTGATAAGACATAGGGACGCTGAAAGGCGAGCAGCAGATGCAGTGAAGTACCACACACATTTCTTCTGATTCCATCATCGTAAGAAGCAAACATGTCGACTCGATTCATGTAATATTGACTTCGCTTTCTCTAGAAAACCTTTGCTATATCGATGCCACGTGCAACTCGTGTGCAGAGAACGAGACACAAGAAGGAGTGAGCCTCTCTACCATGTGAGAGGCAGTATCTAGCAGATACACACGCTAAAACATTTGACTTGCGTTAGCTCATAAATTGCTACACGTAATTGTCTGCAAGCTAAAATGGACACATCTGCACTGCCCAGAGAGGCGACACTTGCACTCACACCTGGTGGACGGCAGTGTGACGAGGCGATGAGCTGTGGCTTCTGGGTGCGACTGTAGCGCTGCAGCCAATAATACTGCACATTGCCGGCGACCCACGTGTTTAGTAGTGACGCAACTGCTAGAATGCAGCTGAACGCCCATCTTTTGAGAGCTACAAAATTTCCGCAGTCGGCAGGACTCGAACCTACGCTCCCAGAGGGAATCTGATTTCAAGTCAGACGCCTTAACCACTCGGCCACGACTGCCGGTAGCAGTAGCGTCTTCCGACACGTGAAAGTGCACCTTTAGAAGCAATCCAATGGCAGAAAGCGGCGTGGCCTCACTCTTTTCTGTAGTGTTTCCATTGCCAGCACATTAGCCGTTACGAAAGTGTATTAATTTTCGCCTAGACATGGCGTTGAACCCAACACCCTTTGGTTGAAAATCAAACGCTCTACCGACTGAGCTATCGTACAGCTGCGTGGCGTGCGAGTGATTCGCATGACGTAATTACTGGCTTATGGCTCCAATGGCGACTTCACCGACTTCCCACTGACGCACCGCTGACGCTAGTTTTCTGTCGTCTTAAGTGGTCGACATACTTGCAAGTAGCTGCGAGATCTTAAGAAAAGAAACGCTGCACCATTGCTTTTTCCGCACTCGAATGACTGAATTGCGATTCTTAAAAAAGAGAGAAATGAATGTTGGCTCTGTCCAACGCTTCCAAGCACGTCTGTGTACTCACGAACTCGGCGTCGACGCGAGAAAATGACGGGAGCGCACTCGTGGGCCTGCGACGGCTTTCTGCAGTCGCAGCGTCAGTGAGAGGAGAACCGGTAGCCACAGTAAGCAGCAGCCGTCGCGACACTCAGTATTGTTAAACGGAAATTTTCGTCTTGTTGAAGATGGCGCCATCGGTTTGCAACCGCGTTCACGTGTGTGAAAATATTTGCTCCTCTTTACGCAAAATCGCACGCAGCCGGTAGGATTCGAACCTACGCTCCCAGAGGGAATCTGATTTCGAGTCAGACGCCTTAACCACTCGGCCACGACTGCCCGTAGGTCGAGGTTCTCCGACACATGCAACTTCTACGGTTTAAAGCTATGTGGCATCAGAAAACGGCGTAGCTGCATTCTTTTCCGTAGTGTTTCCACCGCTACCAGAGGAATCGCTACCAAAGTATTAAAATTTCCGCCCGAACAGGGACTTGAACCCTGGACCCTTAGGTTAAAAGCCTAATGCTCTACCGACTGAGCTATCCGGGCTCACACGACAGCAGAGAACATCCCACGATGCACAGCTGTACATTGACTCATGTCCTTCACAGCTGTGCTATCGCTGCATGGAGCTGTTACTAATTAAACGTCGCCTGAATGCTGTCTACAAACGTGTCGCGCTAAGCTCGTAGCAGACTATCGAAGAATGCTGACACACAATGCAAAAACAAACCGCAGCAGTCGTTAGGTCTCATACGTTGGAGTAGAGGATTTACGTGTTTTGTCGACACTCACTGAGTAATTGGAAATTTCACAAGCATTTCGAATGCAATGCTTCCCACGTTTTCGCTCATTTCACGGTTCCGTTGGAGACGTTCTTCACCTCCTGACACAAAAAAAGGAACGCAGTCGGTAGGACTTTTCGTATTTTCTTACTTCTCAGGGAGTTGCCTACTGTGTTCCTCTTACGGCAAGCACTAGACAACCTGAACAGTTACAGGATAGAGTCATTTTTGTTATCGGCTGTACCTACATCATCACAGACTCGGAGCAATTCCATTGGCATCAGCTTCAAAACATACGCTTGCCGAAACCCGGGATCGAACCAGGGACCTTTAGATCTTCAGTCTAACGCTCTCCCAACTGAGCTATTTCGGCTCACACGTAAGTCCGCAGATTTGCGCGTCTTCGTTAACCTCTGAATCGCCGCCAATTTCACAGTCATCTTCGTCTGATAAGACATAGGGACGCTGAAAGGCGAGCAGCAGATGCAGTGAAGTACCACACACATTTCTTCTGATTCCATCATCGTAAGAAGCAAACATGTCGACTCGATTCATGTAATATTGACTTCGCTTTCTCTAGAAAACCTTTGCTATATCGATGCCACGTGCAACTCGTGTGCAGAGAACGAGACACAAGAAGGAGTGAGCCTCTCTACCATGTGAGAGGCAGTATCTAGCAGATACACACGCTAAAACATTTGACTTGCGTTAGCTCATAAATTGCTACACGTAATTGTCTGCAAGCTAAAATGGACACATCTGCACTGCCCAGAGAGGCGACACTTGCACTCACACCTGGTGGACGGCAGTGTGACGAGGCGATGAGCTGTGGCTTCTGGGTGCGACTGTAGCGCTGCAGCCAATAATACTGCACATTGCCGGCGACCCACGTGTTTAGTAGTGACGCAACTGCTAGAATGCAGCTGAACGCCCATCTTTTGAGAGCTACAAAATTTCCGCAGTCGGCAGGACTCGAACCTACGCTCCCAGAGGGAATCTGATTTCAAGTCAGACGCCTTAACCACTCGGCCACGACTGCCGGTAGCAGTAGCGTCTTCCGACACGTGAAAGTGCACCTTTAGAAGCAATCCAATGGCAGAAAGCGGCGTGGCCTCACTCTTTTCTGTAGTGTTTCCATTGCCAGCACATTAGCCGTTACGAAAGTGTATTAATTTTCGCCTAGACATGGCGTTGAACCCAACACCCTTTGGTTGAAAATCAAACGCTCTACCGACTGAGCTATCGTACAGCTGCGTGGCGTGCGAGTGATTCGCATGACGTAATTACTGGCTTATGGCTCCAATGGCGACTTCACCGACTTCCCACTGACGCACCGCTGACGCTAGTTTTCTGTCGTCTTAAGTGGTCGACATACTTGCAAGTAGCTGCGAGATCTTAAGAAAAGAAACGCTGCACCATTGCTTTTTCCGCACTCGAATGACTGAATTGCGATTCTTAAAAAAGAGAGAAATGAATGTTGGCTCTGTCCAACGCTTCCAAGCACGTCTGTGTACTCACGAACTCGGCGTCGACGCGAGAAAATGACGGGAGCGCACTCGTGGGCCTGCGACGGCTTTCTGCAGTCGCAGCGTCAGTGAGAGGAGAACCGGTAGCCACAGTAAGCAGCAGCCGTCGCGACACTCAGTATTGTTAAACGGAAATTTTCGTCTTGTTGAAGATGGCGCCATCGGTTTGCAACCGCGTTCACGTGTGTGAAAATATTTGCTCCTCTTTACGCAAAATCGCACGCAGCCGGTAGGATTCGAACCTACGCTCCCAGAGGGAATCTGATTTCGAGTCAGACGCCTTAACCACTCGGCCACGACTGCCCGTAGGTCGAGGTTCTCCGACACATGCAACTTCTACGGTTTAAAGCTATGTGGCATCAGAAAACGGCGTAGCTGCATTCTTTTCCGTAGTGTTTCCACCGCTACCAGAGGAATCGCTACCAAAGTATTAAAATTTCCGCCCGAACAGGGACTTGAACCCTGGACCCTTAGGTTAAAAGCCTAATGCTCTACCGACTGAGCTATCCGGGCTCACACGACAGCAGAGAACATCCCACGATGCACAGCTGTACATTGACTCATGTCCTTCACAGCTGTGCTATCGCTGCATGGAGCTGTTACTAATTAAACGTCGCCTGAATGCTGTCTACAAACGTGTCGCGCTAAGCTCGTAGCAGACTATCGAAGAATGCTGACACACAATGCAAAAACAAACCGCAGCAGTCGTTAGGTCTCATACGTTGGAGTAGAGGATTTACGTGTTTTGTCGACACTCACTGAGTAATTGGAAATTTCACAAGCATTTCGAATGCAATGCTTCCCACGTTTTCGCTCATTTCACGGTTCCGTTGGAGACGTTCTTCACCTCCTGACACAAAAAAAGGAACGCAGTCGGTAGGACTTTTCGTATTTTCTTACTTCTCAGGGAGTTGCCTACTGTGTTCCTCTTACGGCAAGCACTAGACAACCTGAACAGTTACAGGATAGAGTCATTTTTGTTATCGGCTGTACCTACATCATCACAGACTCGGAGCAATTCCATTGGCATCAGCTTCAAAACATACGCTTGCCGAAACCCGGGATCGAACCAGGGACCTTTAGATCTTCAGTCTAACGCTCTCCCAACTGAGCTATTTCGGCTCACACGTAAGTCCGCAGATTTGCGCGTCTTCGTTAACCTCTGAATCGCCGCCAATTTCACAGTCATCTTCGTCTGATAAGACATAGGGACGCTGAAAGGCGAGCAGCAGATGCAGTGAAGTACCACACACATTTCTTCTGATTCCATCATCGTAAGAAGCAAACATGTCGACTCGATTCATGTAATATTGACTTCGCTTTCTCTAGAAAACCTTTGCTATATCGATGCCACGTGCAACTCGTGTGCAGAGAACGAGACACAAGAAGGAGTGAGCCTCTCTACCATGTGAGAGGCAGTATCTAGCAGATACACACGCTAAAACATTTGACTTGCGTTAGCTCATAAATTGCTACACGTAATTGTCTGCAAGCTAAAATGGACACATCTGCACTGCCCAGAGAGGCGACACTTGCACTCACACCTGGTGGACGGCAGTGTGACGAGGCGATGAGCTGTGGCTTCTGGGTGCGACTGTAGCGCTGCAGCCAATAATACTGCACATTGCCGGCGACCCACGTGTTTAGTAGTGACGCAACTGCTAGAATGCAGCTGAACGCCCATCTTTTGAGAGCTACAAAATTTCCGCAGTCGGCAGGACTCGAACCTACGCTCCCAGAGGGAATCTGATTTCAAGTCAGACGCCTTAACCACTCGGCCACGACTGCCGGTAGCAGTAGCGTCTTCCGACACGTGAAAGTGCACCTTTAGAAGCAATCCAATGGCAGAAAGCGGCGTGGCCTCACTCTTTTCTGTAGTGTTTCCATTGCCAGCACATTAGCCGTTACGAAAGTGTATTAATTTTCGCCTAGACATGGCGTTGAACCCAACACCCTTTGGTTGAAAATCAAACGCTCTACCGACTGAGCTATCGTACAGCTGCGTGGCGTGCGAGTGATTCGCATGACGTAATTACTGGCTTATGGCTCCAATGGCGACTTCACCGACTTCCCACTGACGCACCGCTGACGCTAGTTTTCTGTCGTCTTAAGTGGTCGACATACTTGCAAGTAGCTGCGAGATCTTAAGAAAAGAAACGCTGCACCATTGCTTTTTCCGCACTCGAATGACTGAATTGCGATTCTTAAAAAAGAGAGAAATGAATGTTGGCTCTGTCCAACGCTTCCAAGCACGTCTGTGTACTCACGAACTCGGCGTCGACGCGAGAAAATGACGGGAGCGCACTCGTGGGCCTGCGACGGCTTTCTGCAGTCGCAGCGTCAGTGAGAGGAGAACCGGTAGCCACAGTAAGCAGCAGCCGTCGCGACACTCAGTATTGTTAAACGGAAATTTTCGTCTTGTTGAAGATGGCGCCATCGGTTTGCAACCGCGTTCACGTGTGTGAAAATATTTGCTCCTCTTTACGCAAAATCGCACGCAGCCGGTAGGATTCGAACCTACGCTCCCAGAGGGAATCTGATTTCGAGTCAGACGCCTTAACCACTCGGCCACGACTGCCCGTAGGTCGAGGTTCTCCGACACATGCAACTTCTACGGTTTAAAGCTATGTGGCATCAGAAAACGGCGTAGCTGCATTCTTTTCCGTAGTGTTTCCACCGCTACCAGAGGAATCGCTACCAAAGTATTAAAATTTCCGCCCGAACAGGGACTTGAACCCTGGACCCTTAGGTTAAAAGCCTAATGCTCTACCGACTGAGCTATCCGGGCTCACACGACAGCAGAGAACATCCCACGATGCACAGCTGTACATTGACTCATGTCCTTCACAGCTGTGCTATCGCTGCATGGAGCTGTTACTAATTAAACGTCGCCTGAATGCTGTCTACAAACGTGTCGCGCTAAGCTCGTAGCAGACTATCGAAGAATGCTGACACACAATGCAAAAACAAACCGCAGCAGTCGTTAGGTCTCATACGTTGGAGTAGAGGATTTACGTGTTTTGTCGACACTCACTGAGTAATTGGAAATTTCACAAGCATTTCGAATGCAATGCTTCCCACGTTTTCGCTCATTTCACGGTTCCGTTGGAGACGTTCTTCACCTCCTGACACAAAAAAAGGAACGCAGTCGGTAGGACTTTTCGTATTTTCTTACTTCTCAGGGAGTTGCCTACTGTGTTCCTCTTACGGCAAGCACTAGACAACCTGAACAGTTACAGGATAGAGTCATTTTTGTTATCGGCTGTACCTACATCATCACAGACTCGGAGCAATTCCATTGGCATCAGCTTCAAAACATACGCTTGCCGAAACCCGGGATCGAACCAGGGACCTTTAGATCTTCAGTCTAACGCTCTCCCAACTGAGCTATTTCGGCTCACACGTAAGTCCGCAGATTTGCGCGTCTTCGTTAACCTCTGAATCGCCGCCAATTTCACAGTCATCTTCGTCTGATAAGACATAGGGACGCTGAAAGGCGAGCAGCAGATGCAGTGAAGTACCACACACATTTCTTCTGATTCCATCATCGTAAGAAGCAAACATGTCGACTCGATTCATGTAATATTGACTTCGCTTTCTCTAGAAAACCTTTGCTATATCGATGCCACGTGCAACTCGTGTGCAGAGAACGAGACACAAGAAGGAGTGAGCCTCTCTACCATGTGAGAGGCAGTATCTAGCAGATACACACGCTAAAACATTTGACTTGCGTTAGCTCATAAATTGCTACACGTAATTGTCTGCAAGCTAAAATGGACACATCTGCACTGCCCAGAGAGGCGACACTTGCACTCACACCTGGTGGACGGCAGTGTGACGAGGCGATGAGCTGTGGCTTCTGGGTGCGACTGTAGCGCTGCAGCCAATAATACTGCACATTGCCGGCGACCCACGTGTTTAGTAGTGACGCAACTGCTAGAATGCAGCTGAACGCCCATCTTTTGAGAGCTACAAAATTTCCGCAGTCGGCAGGACTCGAACCTACGCTCCCAGAGGGAATCTGATTTCAAGTCAGACGCCTTAACCACTCGGCCACGACTGCCGGTAGCAGTAGCGTCTTCCGACACGTGAAAGTGCACCTTTAGAAGCAATCCAATGGCAGAAAGCGGCGTGGCCTCACTCTTTTCTGTAGTGTTTCCATTGCCAGCACATTAGCCGTTACGAAAGTGTATTAATTTTCGCCTAGACATGGCGTTGAACCCAACACCCTTTGGTTGAAAATCAAACGCTCTACCGACTGAGCTATCGTACAGCTGCGTGGCGTGCGAGTGATTCGCATGACGTAATTACTGGCTTATGGCTCCAATGGCGACTTCACCGACTTCCCACTGACGCACCGCTGACGCTAGTTTTCTGTCGTCTTAAGTGGTCGACATACTTGCAAGTAGCTGCGAGATCTTAAGAAAAGAAACGCTGCACCATTGCTTTTTCCGCACTCGAATGACTGAATTGCGATTCTTAAAAAAGAGAGAAATGAATGTTGGCTCTGTCCAACGCTTCCAAGCACGTCTGTGTACTCACGAACTCGGCGTCGACGCGAGAAAATGACGGGAGCGCACTCGTGGGCCTGCGACGGCTTTCTGCAGTCGCAGCGTCAGTGAGAGGAGAACCGGTAGCCACAGTAAGCAGCAGCCGTCGCGACACTCAGTATTGTTAAACGGAAATTTTCGTCTTGTTGAAGATGGCGCCATCGGTTTGCAACCGCGTTCACGTGTGTGAAAATATTTGCTCCTCTTTACGCAAAATCGCACGCAGCCGGTAGGATTCGAACCTACGCTCCCAGAGGGAATCTGATTTCGAGTCAGACGCCTTAACCACTCGGCCACGACTGCCCGTAGGTCGAGGTTCTCCGACACATGCAACTTCTACGGTTTAAAGCTATGTGGCATCAGAAAACGGCGTAGCTGCATTCTTTTCCGTAGTGTTTCCACCGCTACCAGAGGAATCGCTACCAAAGTATTAAAATTTCCGCCCGAACAGGGACTTGAACCCTGGACCCTTAGGTTAAAAGCCTAATGCTCTACCGACTGAGCTATCCGGGCTCACACGACAGCAGAGAACATCCCACGATGCACAGCTGTACATTGACTCATGTCCTTCACAGCTGTGCTATCGCTGCATGGAGCTGTTACTAATTAAACGTCGCCTGAATGCTGTCTACAAACGTGTCGCGCTAAGCTCGTAGCAGACTATCGAAGAATGCTGACACACAATGCAAAAACAAACCGCAGCAGTCGTTAGGTCTCATACGTTGGAGTAGAGGATTTACGTGTTTTGTCGACACTCACTGAGTAATTGGAAATTTCACAAGCATTTCGAATGCAATGCTTCCCACGTTTTCGCTCATTTCACGGTTCCGTTGGAGACGTTCTTCACCTCCTGACACAAAAAAAGGAACGCAGTCGGTAGGACGTTTTTTCATTTTCTTACTTCTCAGGGAGTTGCCTACTGTGTTCGTCTTATGGCAAGCACTAGACAACCAGAACAGTTACAGAAGAGAGTCATGTCCGTTCTCGGCTCTAGTTACATTATCACAAAGTCAGAGCAATTCCATTGGCGTCGGCTTCAAAACGAAGCCGTGCCGAAACCCGGGATCGAACCAGGGACCTTTAGATCTTCAGTCTAACGCTCTCCCAACTGAGCTATTTCGGCTGACGTACAGCGCCCGTCTTTTGCACGTCTGCCCCGTTGCCAATTTCACAGTCATCTTCGTCTGAAAGAACACAGGGACGCCGAAAGGCGAACAGCAGATGCAGTAAAGTACCACACACATTTCTTCTGCTTCCATCGTCGTAACTAGCAAACATGTCGACTCGATTCATGTAATATTGACTTCGCTGACGCTAGAAAAGCTGTGCTATATCGATGCCACGTGCAACTAGTGTGCAGAGAACGAGGCAGAGGAAGGAGTGAGCCTCTCCAACGTGTGTGAGGCAGTATCTAGCAGATACACGCGGTAAAACGTTTGACTTGCGTTTGCTCATTAATTGCTACACGTCATCGTCTGCAAGCTAAAATAATCACATCTGCACTGCCCAGAGAGGCGACACTTGCACTGACACCTGGTGGACGGTTGTGAGACGAGGAGATGAGCTGTGGCTTCTGGGCACGACTGTAGCGCTGCACCCTGGAGCCAAGAACACTGCACCTTGCTGGCGGCCCACGTGTTTAGTAGTGACGCAACTGCTAGGATGCAGCTGAACGTCCATCTTCTGAGAGCGAGAAAATTTCCGCAGTCGGCAGGACTCGAACCTACGCTCCCAGAGGGAATCTGATTTCAAGTCAGACGCCTTAACCACTCGGCCACGACTGCACGTCTCAGAAGCGTCTCTCGACAACTGAAACTCCCACCTTTGCAAGCAATCTCATGGCAGAAGGCAGCATGGGCTCACTCTTTTCTGTAGTGATTCCACTGCCAGCACATTAGACGTTACGAAAGTGTATTAATTTTCGCCCCGACAGGGACTAGAACCCAGGACCCTTTGGTTGAAAACCTAACGCTCTACCGACTGAGCTATCCGCACCCACGCACGAGCATTGTCATACAGCTGCGTCGTGTGCGAGTGATTCGCATGTCGTAATTGCTGGCTTATGGCTCCAATGGCGACTTCACCGACTTCCCACTGACGCGCCGCTGACGCTAGTTTTCTGGCGTCTTAAGGGATGGACATACTTGCAAGTAGCTGCGAGATCATTGAAAAGAAACGCGGCGCCATTGCTTTTGCCGCACTCGACTGATTGAATTGCAATTCCTAAAAAGGAATGAACCTTCACTCTGTCCAACAATTTCAAGCACGTGTGTGTACTCACGAACTCGGCGAAGGCGCGAGAAAATGACGGGGGCGCACTCGTGGGCCTGCGACGGCTTCCTGCAGTCACATCGTCAGTGCGAGGTGGACCGGTAGGCACAGGAAGCAGCGGCCGTCGTGAAACTCAGCATTCTTAAACGGAAATTTTCGTCTTGTTTAGAATGGCGTCATTGGTTTGCACGCTCATTCATGCGTGTGAAAGTATTTGCTGCTCTTTACGCAGAATCGCACGCAGCCGGCGGGATTCGAAACTACTTTCGAGTCAGACGCCTTAACCACTCGGCCACGGCTGCCCCGAACGCAGCGTTCTCCCGACACGTGCAAATTGAACCGTTTAAAGCACTGTGGTGTCAGAAAACGGCGTTGCTGCATTCTTTTCCGTAGTGTTTCCACCACTACCAGAGGAAACGCTACCAAATTATTAAAATTTCCGCCCGAACAGGGACTTGAACCCTGGACCCTTAGGTTAAAAGCCTAATGCTCTACCGACTGAGCTATCCGGGCTCACAACGCCTTATGAAACATCTCACGATGCACAACGACACATTGACTCATGTCCTTTACTGTTGTGCAATCGCTGCATGGAGCTGTTAGTAGTTAAACGTCGCCTGAATGCTGTCTGCAAACTTATCGCGCAAAGCTCGTAACAGACCATCGAACAATGTTGACACACGATGCAAAAACAAACTGCAGCAGTCGTTACGTCTCATACGTTGGAGTAGAGGATTTACGTGTTTTGTCGACACTCATCGGGCAATTGGAAAATTCACAAGCACTTCGAATGCAATGTTTCCCACGTTTTCGCTCATTTCACGGTTCCGCTGGAGACGTTCTTCACCTCCTGGCACAAAACAGGGAACGCAGTCGGTAGGACGTTTTTTTATTTTCTTACTTCTCAGAGAGTTGCCTACTGTGTTCCTCTTATGGCAAGCACTAGACAACCAGAACAGTTACAGAAGAGAGTCATGTCCGTTCTCGGCTCTAGTTACATTATCACAAAGTCAGAGCAATTCCATTGGCGTCGGCTTCAAAACGAAGCCGTGCCGAAACCCGGGATCGAACCAGGGACCTTTAGATCTTCAGTCTAACGCTCTCCCAACTGAGCTATTTCGGCTGACGTACAGCGCCCCTCTTTTGCACGTCTGCCCCGATGCCAATTTCACAGTCATCTTCGTCTGAAAGAACACAGGGACGCCGAAAGGCGAACAGCAGATGCAGTAAAGTACCACACACATTTCTTCTGCTTCCATCGTCGTAACTAGCAAACATGTCGACTCGATTCATGTAATATTGACTTCGCTGACGCTAGAAAAGCTGTGCTATATCGATGCCACGTGCAACTAGTGTGCAGAGAACGAGGCAGAGGAAGGAGTGAGCCTCTCCAACGTGTGTGAGGCAGTATCTAGCAGATACACGCGGTAAAACGTTTGACTTGCGTTTGCTCATTAATTGCTACACGTCATCGTCTGCAAGCTAAAATAATCACATCTGCACTGCCCAGAGAGGCGACACTTGCACTGACACCTGGTGGACGGTTGTGAGACGAGGAGATGAGCTGTGGCTTCTGGGCACGACTGTAGCGCTGCACCCTGGAGCCAAGAACACTGCACCTTGCTGGCGGCCCACGTGTTTAGTAGTGACGCAACTGCTAGGATGCAGCTGAACGTCCATCTTCTGAGAGCGAGAAAATTTCCGCAGTCGGCAGGACTCGAACCTACGCTCCCAGAGGGAATCTGATTTCAAGTCAGACGCCTTAACCACTCGGCCACGACTGCACGTCTCAGAAGCGTCTCTCGACAACTGAAACTCCCACCTTTGCAAGCAATCTCATGGCAGAAGGCAGCATGGGCTCACTCTTTTCTGTAGTGATTCCACTGCCAGCACATTAGACGTTACGAAAGTGTATTAATTTTCGCCCCGACAGGGACTAGAACCCAGGACCCTTTGGTTGAAAACCTAACGCTCTACCGACTGAGCTATCCGCACCCACGCACGAGCATTGTCATACAGCTGCGTCGTGTGCGAGTGATTCGCATGTCGTAATTGCTGGCTTATGGCTCCAATGGCGACTTCACCGACTTCCCACTGACGCGCCGCTGACGCTAGTTTTCTGGCGTCTTAAGGGATGGACATACTTGCAAGTAGCTGCGAGATCATTGAAAAGAAACGCGGCGCCATTGCTTTTGCCGCACTCGACTGATTGAATTGCAATTCCTAAAAAGGAATGAACCTTCACTCTGTCCAACAATTTCAAGCACGTGTGTGTACTCACGAACTCGGCGAAGGCGCGAGAAAATGACGGGGGCACACTCGTGGGCCTGCGACGGCTTCCTGCAGTCACATCGTCAGTGCGAGGTGGACCGGTAGGCACAGGAAGCAGCGGCCGTCGTGAAACTCAGCATTCTTAAACGGAAATTTTCGTCTTGTTTAGAATGGCGTCATTGGTTTGCACGCTCATTCATGCGTGTGAAAGTATTTGCTGCTCTTTACGCAGAATCGCACGCAGCCGGCGGGATTCGAAACTACTTTCGAGTCAGACGCCTTAACCACTCGGCCACGGCTGCCCCGAACGCAGCGTTCTCCCGACACGTGCAAATTGAACCGTTTAAAGCACTGTGGTGTCAGAAAACGGCGTTGCTGCATTCTTTTCCGTAGTGTTTCCACCACTACCAGAGGAAACGCTACCAAATTATTAAAATTTCCGCCCGAACAGGGACTTGAACCCTGGACCCTTAGGTTAAAAGCCTAATGCTCTACCGACTGAGCTATCCGGGCTCACAACGCCTTATGAAACATCTCACGATGCACAACGACACATTGACTCATGTCCTTTACTGTTGTGCAATCGCTGCATGGAGCTGTTAGTAGTTAAACGTCGCCTGAATGCTGTCTGCAAACTTATCGCGCAAAGCTCGTAACAGACCATCGAACAATGTTGACACACGATGCAAAAACAAACTGCAGCAGTCGTTACGTCTCATACGTTGGAGTAGAGGATTTACGTGTTTTGTCGACACTCATCGGGCAATTGGAAAATTCACAAGCACTTCGAATGCAATGTTTCCCACGTTTTCGCTCATTTCACGGTTCCGCTGGAGACGTTCTTCACCTCCTGGCACAAAACAGGGAACGCAGTCGGTAGGACGTTTTTTTATTTTCTTACTTCTCAGAGAGTTGCCTACTGTGTTCCTCTTATGGCAAGCACTAGACAACCAGAACAGTTACAGAAGAGAGTCATGTCCGTTCTCGGCTCTAGTTACATTATCACAAAGTCAGAGCAATTCCATTGGCGTCGGCTTCAAAACGAAGCCGTGCCGAAACCCGGGATCGAACCAGGGACCTTTAGATCTTCAGTCTAACGCTCTCCCAACTGAGCTATTTCGGCTGACGTACAGCGCCCCTCTTTTGCACGTCTGCCCCGTTGCCAATTTCACAGTCATCTTCGTCTGAAAGAACACAGGGACGCCGAAAGGCGAGCAGCAGATGCAGTAAAGTACCACACACATTTCTTCTGCTTCCATCGTCGTAACTAGCAAACATGTCGACTCGATTCATGTAATATTGACTTCGCTGACGCTAGAAAAGCTGTGCTATATCGATGCCACGTGCAACTAGTGTGCAGAGAACGAGGCAGAGGAAGGAGTGAGCCTCTCCAACGTGTGTGAGGCAGTATCTAGCAGATACACGCGGTAAAACGTTTGACTTGCGTTTGCTCATTAATTGCTACACGTCATCGTCTGCAAGCTAAAATAATCACATCTGCACTGCCCAGAGAGGCGACACTTGCACTGACACCTGGTGGACGGTTGTGAGACGAGGAGATGAGCTGTGGCTTCTGGGCACGACTGTAGCGCTGCACCCTGGAGCCAAGAACACTGCACCTTGCTGGCGGCCCACGTGTTTAGTAGTGACGCAACTGCTAGGATGCAGCTGAACGTCCATCTTCTGAGAGCGAGAAAATTTCCGCAGTCGGCAGGACTCGAACCTACGCTCCCAGAGGGAATCTGATTTCAAGTCAGACGCCTTAACCACTCGGCCACGACTGCACGTCTCAGAAGCGTCTCTCGACAACTGAAACTCCCACCTTTGCAAGCAATCTCATGGCAGAAGGCAGCATGGGCTCACTCTTTTCTGTAGTGATTCCACTGCCAGCACATTAGACGTTACGAAAGTGTATTAATTTTCGCCCCGACAGGGACTAGAACCCAGGACCCTTTGGTTGAAAACCTAACGCTCTACCGACTGAGCTATCCGCACCCACGCACGAGCATTGTCATACAGCTGCGTCGTGTGCGAGTGATTCGCATGTCGTAATTGCTGGCTTATGGCTCCAATGGCGACTTCACCGACTTCCCACTGACGCGCCGCTGACGCTAGTTTTCTGGCGTCTTAAGGGATGGACATACTTGCAAGTAGCTGCGAGATCATTGAAAAGAAACGCGGCGCCATTGCTTTTGCCGCACTCGACTGATTGAATTGCAATTCCTAAAAAGGAATGAACCTTCACTCTGTCCAACAATTTCAAGCACGTGTGTGTACTCACGAACTCGGCGAAGGCGCGAGAAAATGACGGGGGCGCACTCGTGGGCCTGCGACGGCTTCCTGCAGTCACATCGTCAGTGCGAGGTGGACCGGTAGGCACAGGAAGCAGCGGCCGTCGTGAAACTCAGCATTCTTAAACGGAAATTTTCGTCTTGTTTAGAATGGCGTCATTGGTTTGCACGCTCATTCATGCGTGTGAAAGTATTTGCTGCTCTTTACGCAGAATCGCACGCAGCCGGCGGGATTCGAAACTACTTTCGAGTCAGACGCCTTAACCACTCGGCCACGGCTGCCCCGAACGCAGCGTTCTCCCGACACGTGCAAATTGAACCGTTTAAAGCACTGTGGTGTCAGAAAACGGCGTTGCTGCATTCTTTTCCGTAGTGTTTCCACCACTACCAGAGGAAACGCTACCAAATTATTAAAATTTCCGCCCGAACAGGGACTTGAACCCTGGACCCTTAGGTTAAAAGCCTAATGCTCTACCGACTGAGCTATCCGGGCTCACAACGATGCACAACGACACATTGACTCATGTCCTTTACTGTTGTGCAATCGCTGCATGGAGCTGTTAGTAGTTAAACGTCGCCTGAATGCTGTCTGCAAACTTATCGCGCAAAGCTCGTAACAGACCATCGAACAATGTTGACACACGATGCAAAAACAAACTGCAGCAGTCGTTACGTCTCATACGTTGGAGTAGAGGATTTACGTGTTTTGTCGACACTCATCGGGCAATTGGAAAATTCACAAGCACTTCGAATGCAATGTTTCCCACGTTTTCGCTCATTTCACGGTTCCGCTGGAGACGTTCTTCACCTCCTGGCACAAAACAGGGAACGCAGTCGGTAGGACGTTTTTTTATTTTCTTACTTCTCAGAGAGTTGCCTACTGTGTTCCTCTTATGGCAAGCACTAGACAACCAGAACAGTTACAGAAGAGAGTCATGTCCGTTCTCGGCTCTAGTTACATTATCACAAAGTCAGAGCAATTCCATTGGCGTCGGCTTCAAAACGAAGCCGTGCCGAAACCCGGGATCGAACCAGGGACCTTTAGATCTTCAGTCTAACGCTCTCCCAACTGAGCTATTTCGGCTGACGTACAGCGCCCCTCTTTTGCACGTCTGCCCCGTTGCCAATTTCACAGTCATCTTCGTCTGAAAGAACACAGGGACGCCGAAAGGCGAACAGCAGATGCAGTAAAGTACCACACACATTTCTTCTGCTTCCATCGTCGTAACTAGCAAACATGTCGACTCGATTCATGTAATATTGACTTCGCTGACGCTAGAAAAGCTGTGCTATATCGATGCCACGTGCAACTAGTGTGCAGAGAACGAGGCAGAGGAAGGAGTGAGCCTCTCCAACGTGTGTGAGGCAGTATCTAGCAGATACACGCGGTAAAACGTTTGACTTGCGTTTGCTCATTAATTGCTACACGTCATCGTCTGCAAGCTAAAATAATCACATCTGCACTGCCCAGAGAGGCGACACTTGCACTGACACCTGGTGGACGGTTGTGAGACGAGGAGATGAGCTGTGGCTTCTGGGCACGACTGTAGCGCTGCACCCTGGAGCCAAGAACACTGCACCTTGCTGGCGGCCCACGTGTTTAGTAGTGACGCAACTGCTAGGATGCAGCTGAACGTCCATCTTCTGAGAGCGAGAAAATTTCCGCAGTCGGCAGGACTCGAACCTACGCTCCCAGAGGGAATCTGATTTCAAGTCAGACGCCTTAACCACTCGGCCACGACTGCACGTCTCAGAAGCGTCTCTCGACAACTGAAACTCCCACCTTTGCAAGCAATCTCATGGCAGAAGGCAGCATGGGCTCACTCTTTTCTGTAGTGATTCCACTGCCAGCACATTAGACGTTACGAAAGTGTATTAATTTTCGCCCCGACAGGGACTAGAACCCAGGACCCTTTGGTTGAAAACCTAACGCTCTACCGACTGAGCTATCCGCACCCACGCACGAGCATTGTCATACAGCTGCGTCGTGTGCGAGTGATTCGCATGTCGTAATTGCTGGCTTATGGCTCCAATGGCGACTTCACCGACTTCCCACTGACGCGCCGCTGACGCTAGTTTTCTGGCGTCTTAAGGGATGGACATACTTGCAAGTAGCTGCGAGATCATTGAAAAGAAACGCGGCGCCATTGCTTTTGCCGCACTCGACTGATTGAATTGCAATTCCTAAAAAGGAATGAACCTTCACTCTGTCCAACAATTTCAAGCACGTGTGTGTACTCACGAACTCGGCGAAGGCGCGAGAAAATGACGGGGGCGCACTCGTGGGCCTGCGACGGCTTCCTGCAGTCACATCGTCAGTGCGAGGTGGACCGGTAGGCACAGGAAGCAGCGGCCGTCGTGAAACTCAGCATTCTTAAACGGAAATTTTCGTCTTGTTTAGAATGGCGTCATTGGTTTGCACGCTCATTCATGCGTGTGAAAGTATTTGCTGCTCTTTACGCAGAATCGCACGCAGCCGGCGGGATTCGAAACTACTTTCGAGTCAGACGCCTTAACCACTCGGCCACGGCTGCCCCGAACGCAGCGTTCTCCCGACACGTGCAAATTGAACCGTTTAAAGCACTGTGGTGTCAGAAAACGGCGTTGCTGCATTCTTTTCCGTAGTGTTTCCACCACTACCAGAGGAAACGCTACCAAATTATTAAAATTTCCGCCCGAACAGGGACTTGAACCCTGGACCCTTAGGTTAAAAGCCTAATGCTCTACCGACTGAGCTATCCGGGCTCACAACGATGCACAACGACACATTGACTCATGTCCTTTACTGTTGTGCAATCGCTGCATGGAGCTGTTAGTAGTTAAACGTCGCCTGAATGCTGTCTGCAAACTTATCGCGCAAAGCTCGTAACAGACCATCGAACAATGTTGACACACGATGCAAAAACAAACTGCAGCAGTCGTTACGTCTCATACGTTGGAGTAGAGGATTTACGTGTTTTGTCGACACTCATCGGGCAATTGGAAAATTCACAAGCACTTCGAATGCAATGTTTCCCACGTTTTCGCTCATTTCACGGTTCCGCTGGAGACGTTCTTCACCTCCTGGCACAAAACAGGGAACGCAGTCGGTAGGACGTTTTTTTATTTTCTTACTTCTCAGAGAGTTGCCTACTGTGTTCCTCTTATGGCAAGCACTAGACAACCAGAACAGTTACAGAAGAGAGTCATGTCCGTTCTCGGCTCTAGTTACATTATCACAAAGTCAGAGCAATTCCATTGGCGTCGGCTTCAAAACGAAGCCGTGCCGAAACCCGGGATCGAACCAGGGACCTTTAGATCTTCAGTCTAACGCTCTCCCAACTGAGCTATTTCGGCTGACGTACAGCGCCCCTCTTTTGCACGTCTGCCCCGTTGCCAATTTCACAGTCATCTTCGTCTGAAAGAACACAGGGACGCCGAAAGGCGAACAGCAGATGCAGTAAAGTACCACACACATTTCTTCTGCTTCCATCGTCGTAACTAGCAAACATGTCGACTCGATTCATGTAATATTGACTTCGCTGACGCTAGAAAAGCTGTGCTATATCGATGCCACGTGCAACTAGTGTGCAGAGAACGAGGCAGAGGAAGGAGTGAGCCTCTCCAACGTGTGTGAGGCAGTATCTAGCAGATACACGCGGTAAAACGTTTGACTTGCGTTTGCTCATTAATTGCTACACGTCATCGTCTGCAAGCTAAAATAATCACATCTGCACTGCCCAGAGAGGCGACACTTGCACTGACACCTGGTGGACGGTTGTGAGACGAGGAGATGAGCTGTGGCTTCTGGGCACGACTGTAGCGCTGCACCCTGGAGCCAAGAACACTGCACCTTGCTGGCGGCCCACGTGTTTAGTAGTGACGCAACTGCTAGGATGCAGCTGAACGTCCATCTTCTGAGAGCGAGAAAATTTCCGCAGTCGGCAGGACTCGAACCTACGCTCCCAGAGGGAATCTGATTTCAAGTCAGACGCCTTAACCACTCGGCCACGACTGCACGTCTCAGAAGCGTCTCTCGACAACTGAAACTCCCACCTTTGCAAGCAATCTCATGGCAGAAGGCAGCATGGGCTCACTCTTTTCTGTAGTGATTCCACTGCCAGCACATTAGACGTTACGAAAGTGTATTAATTTTCGCCCCGACAGGGACTAGAACCCAGGACCCTTTGGTTGAAAACCTAACGCTCTACCGACTGAGCTATCCGCACCCACGCACGAGCATTGTCATACAGCTGCGTCGTGTGCGAGTGATTCGCATGTCGTAATTGCTGGCTTATGGCTCCAATGGCGACTTCACCGACTTCCCACTGACGCGCCGCTGACGCTAGTTTTCTGGCGTCTTAAGGGATGGACATACTTGCAAGTAGCTGCGAGATCATTGAAAAGAAACGCGGCGCCATTGCTTTTGCCGCACTCGACTGATTGAATTGCAATTCCTAAAAAGGAATGAACCTTCACTCTGTCCAACAATTTCAAGCACGTGTGTGTACTCACGAACTCGGCGAAGGCGCGAGAAAATGACGGGGGCGCACTCGTGGGCCTGCGACGGCTTCCTGCAGTCACATCGTCAGTGCGAGGTGGACCGGTAGGCACAGGAAGCAGCGGCCGTCGTGAAACTCAGCATTCTTAAACGGAAATTTTCGTCTTGTTTAGAATGGCGTCATTGGTTTGCACGCTCATTCATGAAAGTATTTGCTGCTCTTTACGCAGAATCGCACGCAGCCGGCGGGATTCGAAACTACTTTCGAGTCAGACGCCTTAACCACTCGGCCACGGCTGCCCCGAACGCAGCGTTCTCCCGACACGTGCAAATTGAACCGTTTAAAGCACTGTGGTGTCAGAAAACGGCGTTGCTGCATTCTTTTCCGTAGTGTTTCCACCACTACCAGAGGAAACGCTACCAAATTATTAAAATTTCCGCCCGAACAGGGACTTGAACCCTGGACCCTTAGGTTAAAAGCCTAATGCTCTACCGACTGAGCTATCCGGGCTCACAACGCCTTATGAAACATCTCACGATGCACAACGACACATTGACTCATGTCCTTTACTGTTGTGCAATCGCTGCATGGAGCTGTTAGTAGTTAAACGTCGCCTGAATGCTGTCTGCAAACTTATCGCGCAAAGCTCGTAACAGACCATCGAACAATGTTGACACACGATGCAAAAACAAACTGCAGCAGTCGTTACGTCTCATACGTTGGAGTAGAGGATTTACGTGTTTTGTCGACACTCATCGGGCAATTGGAAAATTCACAAGCACTTCGAATGCAATGTTTCCCACGTTTTCGCTCATTTCACGGTTCCGCTGGAGACGTTCTTCACCTCCTGGCACAAAACAGGGAACGCAGTCGGTAGGACGTTTTTTTATTTTCTTACTTCTCAGAGAGTTGCCTACTGTGTTCCTCTTATGGCAAGCACTAGACAACCAGAACAGTTACAGAAGAGAGTCATGTCCGTTCTCGGCTCTAGTTACATTATCACAAAGTCAGAGCAATTCCATTGGCGTCGGCTTCAAAACGAAGCCGTGCCGAAACCCGGGATCGAACCAGGGACCTTTAGATCTTCAGTCTAACGCTCTCCCAACTGAGCTATTTCGGCTGACGTACAGCGCCCCTCTTTTGCACGTCTGCCCCGTTGCCAATTTCACAGTCATCTTCGTCTGAAAGAACACAGGGACGCCGAAAGGCGAACAGCAGATGCAGTAAAGTACCACACACATTTCTTCTGCTTCCATCGTCGTAACTAGCAAACATGTCGACTCGATTCATGTAATATTGACTTCGCTGACGCTAGAAAAGCTGTGCTATATCGATGCCACGTGCAACTAGTGTGCAGAGAACGAGGCAGAGGAAGGAGTGAGCCTCTCCAACGTGTGTGAGGCAGTATCTAGCAGATACACGCGGTAAAACGTTTGACTTGCGTTTGCTCATTAATTGCTACACGTCATCGTCTGCAAGCTAAAATAATCACATCTGCACTGCCCAGAGAGGCGACACTTGCACTGACACCTGGTGGACGGTTGTGAGACGAGGAGATGAGCTGTGGCTTCTGGGCACGACTGTAGCGCTGCACCCTGGAGCCAAGAACACTGCACCTTGCTGGCGGCCCACGTGTTTAGTAGTGACGCAACTGCTAGGATGCAGCTGAACGTCCATCTTCTGAGAGCGAGAAAATTTCCGCAGTCGGCAGGACTCGAACCTACGCTCCCAGAGGGAATCTGATTTCAAGTCAGACGCCTTAACCACTCGGCCACGACTGCACGTCTCAGAAGCGTCTCTCGACAACTGAAACTCCCACCTTTGCAAGCAATCTCATGGCAGAAGGCAGCATGGGCTCACTCTTTTCTGTAGTGATTCCACTGCCAGCACATTAGACGTTACGAAAGTGTATTAATTTTCGCCCCGACAGGGACTAGAACCCAGGACCCTTTGGTTGAAAACCTAACGCTCTACCGACTGAGCTATCCGCACCCACGCACGAGCATTGTCATACAGCTGCGTCGTGTGCGAGTGATTCGCATGTCGTAATTGCTGGCTTATGGCTCCAATGGCGACTTCACCGACTTCCCACTGACGCGCCGCTGACGCTAGTTTTCTGGCGTCTTAAGGGATGGACATACTTGCAAGTAGCTGCGAGATCATTGAAAAGAAACGCGGCGCCATTGCTTTTGCCGCACTCGACTGATTGAATTGCAATTCCTAAAAAGGAATGAACCTTCACTCTGTCCAACAATTTCAAGCACGTGTGTGTACTCACGAACTCGGCGAAGGCGCGAGAAAATGACGGGGGCGCACTCGTGGGCCTGCGACGGCTTCCTGCAGTCACATCGTCAGTGCGAGGTGGACCGGTAGGCACAGGAAGCAGCGGCCGTCGTGAAACTCAGCATTCTTAAACGGAAATTTTCGTCTTGTTTAGAATGGCGTCATTGGTTTGCACGCTCATTCATGCGTGTGAAAGTATTTGCAGCTCTTTACGCAGAATCGCACGCAGCCGGCGGGATTCGAAACTACTTTCGAGTCAGACGCCTTAACCACTCGGCCACGGCTGCCCCGAACGCAGCGTTCTCCCGACACGTGCAAATTGAACCGTTTAAAGCACTGTGGTGTCAGAAAACGGCGTTGCTGCATTCTTTTCCGTAGTGTTTCCACCACTACCAGAGGAAACGCTACCAAATTATTAAAATTTCCGCCCGAACAGGGACTTGAACCCTGGACCCTTAGGTTAAAAGCCTAATGCTCTACCGACTGAGCTATCCGGGCTCACAACGCCTTATGAAACATCTCACGATGCACAACGACACATTGACTCATGTCCTTTACTGTTGTGCAATCGCTGCATGGAGCTGTTAGTAGTTAAACGTCGCCTGAATGCTGTCTGCAAACTTATCGCGCAAAGCTCGTAACAGACCATCGAACAATGTTGACACACGATGCAAAAACAAACTGCAGCAGTCGTTACGTCTCATACGTTGGAGTAGAGGATTTACGTGTTTTGTCGACACTCATCGGGCAATTGGAAAATTCACAAGCACTTCGAATGCAATGTTTCCCACGTTTTCGCTCATTTCACGGTTCCGCTGGAGACGTTCTTCACCTCCTGGCACAAAACAGGGAACGCAGTCGGTAGGACGTTTTTTTATTTTCTTACTTCTCAGAGAGTTGCCTACTGTGTTCCTCTTATGGCAAGCACTAGACAACCAGAACAGTTACAGAAGAGAGTCATGTCCGTTCTCGGCTCTAGTTACATTATCACAAAGTCAGAGCAATTCCATTGGCGTCGGCTTCAAAACGAAGCCGTGCCGAAACCCGGGATCGAACCAGGGACCTTTAGATCTTCAGTCTAACGCTCTCCCAACTGAGCTATTTCGGCTGACGTACAGCGCCCCTCTTTTGCACGTCTGCCCCGATGCCAATTTCACAGTCATCTTCGTCTGAAAGAACACAGGGACGCCGAAAGGCGAACAGCAGATGCAGTAAAGTACCACACACATTTCTTCTGCTTCCATCGTCGTAACTAGCAAACATGTCGACTCGATTCATGTAATATTGACTTCGCTGACGCTAGAAAAGCTGTGCTATATCGATGCCACGTGCAACTAGTGTGCAGAGAACGAGGCAGAGGAAGGAGTGAGCCTCTCCAACGTGTGTGAGGCAGTATCTAGCAGATACACGCGGTAAAACGTTTGACTTGCGTTTGCTCATTAATTGCTACACGTCATCGTCTGCAAGCTAAAATAATCACATCTGCACTGCCCAGAGAGGCGACACTTGCACTGACACCTGGTGGACGGTTGTGAGACGAGGAGATGAGCTGTGGCTTCTGGGCACGACTGTAGCGCTGCACCCTGGAGCCAAGAACACTGCACCTTGCTGGCGGCCCACGTGTTTAGTAGTGACGCAACTGCTAGGATGCAGCTGAACGTCCATCTTCTGAGAGCGAGAAAATTTCCGCAGTCGGCAGGACTCGAACCTACGCTCCCAGAGGGAATCTGATTTCAAGTCAGACGCCTTAACCACTCGGCCACGACTGCACGTCTCAGAAGCGTCTCTCGACAACTGAAACTCCCACCTTTGCAAGCAATCTCATGGCAGAAGGCAGCATGGGCTCACTCTTTTCTGTAGTGATTCCACTGCCAGCACATTAGACGTTACGAAAGTGTATTAATTTTCGCCCCGACAGGGACTAGAACCCAGGACCCTTTGGTTGAAAACCTAACGCTCTACCGACTGAGCTATCCGCACCCACGCACGAGCATTGTCATACAGCTGCGTCGTGTGCGAGTGATTCGCATGTCGTAATTGCTGGCTTATGGCTCCAATGGCGACTTCACCGACTTCCCACTGACGCGCCGCTGACGCTAGTTTTCTGGCGTCTTAAGGGATGGACATACTTGCAAGTAGCTGCGAGATCATTGAAAAGAAACGCGGCGCCATTGCTTTTGCCGCACTCGACTGATTGAATTGCAATTCCTAAAAAGGAATGAACCTTCACTCTGTCCAACAATTTCAAGCACGTGTGTGTACTCACGAACTCGGCGAAGGCGCGAGAAAATGACGGGGGCGCACTCGTGGGCCTGCGACGGCTTCCTGCAGTCACATCGTCAGTGCGAGGTGGACCGGTAGGCACAGGAAGCAGCGGCCGTCGTGAAACTCAGCATTCTTAAACGGAAATTTTCGTCTTGTTTAGAATGGCGTCATTGGTTTGCACGCTCATTCATGCGTGTGAAAGTATTTGCAGCTCTTTACGCAGAATCGCACGCAGCCGGCGGGATTCGAAACTACTTTCGAGTCAGACGCCTTAACCACTCGGCCACGGCTGCCCCGAACGCAGCGTTCTCCCGACACGTGCAAATTGAACCGTTTAAAGCACTGTGGTGTCAGAAAACGGCGTTGCTGCATTCTTTTCCGTAGTGTTTCCACCACTACCAGAGGAAACGCTACCAAATTATTAAAATTTCCGCCCGAACAGGGACTTGAACCCTGGACCCTTAGGTTAAAAGCCTAATGCTCTACCGACTGAGCTATCCGGGCTCACAACGCCTTATGAAACATCTCACGATGCACAACGACACATTGACTCATGTCCTTTACTGTTGTGCAATCGCTGCATGGAGCTGTTAGTAGTTAAACGTCGCCTGAATGCTGTCTGCAAACTTATCGCGCAAAGCTCGTAACAGACCATCGAACAATGTTGACACACGATGCAAAAACAAACTGCAGCAGTCGTTACGTCTCATACGTTGGAGTAGAGGATTTACGTGTTTTGTCGACACTCATCGGGCAATTGGAAAATTCACAAGCACTTCGAATGCAATGTTTCCCACGTTTTCGCTCATTTCACGGTTCCGCTGGAGACGTTCTTCACCTCCTGGCACAAAACAGGGAACGCAGTCGGTAGGACGTTTTTTTATTTTCTTACTTCTCAGAGAGTTGCCTACTGTGTTCCTCTTATGGCAAGCACTAGACAACCAGAACAGTTACAGAAGAGAGTCATGTCCGTTCTCGGCTCTAGTTACATTATCACAAAGTCAGAGCAATTCCATTGGCGTCGGCTTCAAAACGAAGCCGTGCCGAAACCCGGGATCGAACCAGGGACCTTTAGATCTTCAGTCTAACGCTCTCCCAACTGAGCTATTTCGGCTGACGTACAGCGCCCCTCTTTTGCACGTCTGCCCCGATGCCAATTTCACAGTCATCTTCGTCTGAAAGAACACAGGGACGCCGAAAGGCGAACAGCAGATGCAGTAAAGTACCACACACATTTCTTCTGCTTCCATCGTCGTAACTAGCAAACATGTCGACTCGATTCATGTAATATTGACTTCGCTGACGCTAGAAAAGCTGTGCTATATCGATGCCACGTGCAACTAGTGTGCAGAGAACGAGGCAGAGGAAGGAGTGAGCCTCTCCAACGTGTGTGAGGCAGTATCTAGCAGATACACGCGGTAAAACGTTTGACTTGCGTTTGCTCATTAATTGCTACACGTCATCGTCTGCAAGCTAAAATAATCACATCTGCACTGCCCAGAGAGGCGACACTTGCACTGACACCTGGTGGACGGTTGTGAGACGAGGAGATGAGCTGTGGCTTCTGGGCACGACTGTAGCGCTGCACCCTGGAGCCAAGAACACTGCACCTTGCTGGCGGCCCACGTGTTTAGTAGTGACGCAACTGCTAGGATGCAGCTGAACGTCCATCTTCTGAGAGCGAGAAAATTTCCGCAGTCGGCAGGACTCGAACCTACGCTCCCAGAGGGAATCTGATTTCAAGTCAGACGCCTTAACCACTCGGCCACGACTGCACGTCTCAGAAGCGTCTCTCGACAACTGAAACTCCCACCTTTGCAAGCAATCTCATGGCAGAAGGCAGCATGGGCTCACTCTTTTCTGTAGTGATTCCACTGCCAGCACATTAGACGTTACGAAAGTGTATTAATTTTCGCCCCGACAGGGACTAGAACCCAGGACCCTTTGGTTGAAAACCTAACGCTCTACCGACTGAGCTATCCGCACCCACGCACGAGCATTGTCATACAGCTGCGTCGTGTGCGAGTGATTCGCATGTCGTAATTGCTGGCTTATGGCTCCAATGGCGACTTCACCGACTTCCCACTGACGCGCCGCTGACGCTAGTTTTCTGGCGTCTTAAGGGATGGACATACTTGCAAGTAGCTGCGAGATCATTGAAAAGAAACGCGGCGCCATTGCTTTTGCCGCACTCGACTGATTGAATTGCAATTCCTAAAAAGGAATGAACCTTCACTCTGTCCAACAATTTCAAGCACGTGTGTGTACTCACGAACTCGGCGAAGGCGCGAGAAAATGACGGGGGCGCACACGTGGGCCTGCGACGGCTTCCTGCAGTCACATCGTCAGTGCGAGGTGGACCGGTAGGCACAGGAAGCAGCGGCCGTCGTGAAACTCAGCATTCTTAAACGGAAATTTTCGTCTTGTTTAGAATGGCGTCATTGGTTTGCACGCTCATTCATGCGTGTGAAAGTATTTGCTGCTCTTTACGCAGAATCGCACGCAGCCGGCGGGATTCGAAACTACTTTCGAGTCAGACGCCTTAACCACTCGGCCACGGCTGCCCCGAACGCAGCGTTCTCCCGACACGTGCAAATTGAACCGTTTAAAGCACTGTGGTGTCAGAAAACGGCGTTGCTGCATTCTTTTCCGTAGTGTTTCCACCACTACCAGAGGAAACGCTACCAAATTATTAAAATTTCCGCCCGAACAGGGACTTGAACCCTGGACCCTTAGGTTAAAAGCCTAATGCTCTACCGACTGAGCTATCCGGGCTCACAACGCCTTATGAAACATCTCACGATGCACAACGACACATTGACTCATGTCCTTTACTGTTGTGCAATCGCTGCATGGAGCTGTTAGTAGTTAAACGTCGCCTGAATGCTGTCTGCAAACTTATCGCGCAAAGCTCGTAACAGACCATCGAACAATGTTGACACACGATGCAAAAACAAACTGCAGCAGTCGTTACGTCTCATACGTTGGAGTAGAGGATTTACGTGTTTTGTCGACACTCATCGGGCAATTGGAAAATTCACAAGCACTTCGAATGCAATGTTTCCCACGTTTTCGCTCATTTCACGGTTCCGCTGGAGACGTTCTTCACCTCCTGGCACAAAACAGGGAACGCAGTCGGTAGGACGTTTTTTTATTTTCTTACTTCTCAGAGAGTTGCCTACTGTGTTCCTCTTATGGCAAGCACTAGACAACCAGAACAGTTACAGAAGAGAGTCATGTCCGTTCTCGGCTCTAGTTACATTATCACAAAGTCAGAGCAATTCCATTGGCGTCGGCTTCAAAACGAAGCCGTGCCGAAACCCGGGATCGAACCAGGGACCTTTAGATCTTCAGTCTAACGCTCTCCCAACTGAGCTATTTCGGCTGACGTACAGCGCCCCTCTTTTGCACGTCTGCCCCGTTGCCAATTTCACAGTCATCTTCGTCTGAAAGAACACAGGGACGCCGAAAGGCGAACAGCAGATGCAGTAAAGTACCACACACATTTCTTCTGCTTCCATCGTCGTAACTAGCAAACATGTCGACTCGATTCATGTAATATTGACTTCGCTGACGCTAGAAAAGCTGTGCTATATCGATGCCACGTGCAACTAGTGTGCAGAGAACGAGGCAGAGGAAGGAGTGAGCCTCTCCAACGTGTGTGAGGCAGTATCTAGCAGATACACGCGGTAAAACGTTTGACTTGCGTTTGCTCATTAATTGCTACACGTCATCGTCTGCAAGCTAAAATAATCACATCTGCACTGCCCAGAGAGGCGACACTTGCACTGACACCTGGTGGACGGTTGTGAGACGAGGAGATGAGCTGTGGCTTCTGGGCACGACTGTAGCGCTGCACCCTGGAGCCAAGAACACTGCACCTTGCTGGCGGCCCACGTGTTTAGTAGTGACGCAACTGCTAGGATGCAGCTGAACGTCCATCTTCTGAGAGCGAGAAAATTTCCGCAGTCGGCAGGACTCGAACCTACGCTCCCAGAGGGAATCTGATTTCAAGTCAGACGCCTTAACCACTCGGCCACGACTGCACGTCTGAGAAGCGTCTCTCGACAACTGAAACTCCCACCTTTGCAAGCAATCTCATGGCAGAAGGCAGCATGGGCTCACTCTTTTCTGTAGTGATTCCACTGCCAGCACATAGACGTTACGAAAGTGTATTAATTTTCGCCCCGACAGGGACTAGAACCCAGGACCCTTTGGTTGAAAACCTAACGCTCTACCGACTGAGCTATCCGCACCCACGCACGAGCATTGTCATACAGCTGCGTCGTGTGCGAGTGATTCGCATGTCGTAATTGCTGGCTTATGGCTCCAATGGCGACTTCACCGACTTCCCACTGACGCGCCGCTGACGCTAGTTTTCTGGCGTCTTAAGGGATGGACATACTTGCAAGTAGCTGCGAGATCATTGAAAAGAAACGCGGCGCCATTGCTTTTGCCGCACTCGACTGATTGAATTGCAATTCCTAAAAAGGAATGAACCTTCACTCTGTCCAACAATTTCAAGCACGTGTGTGTACTCACGAACTCGGCGAAGGCGCGAGAAAATGACGGGGGCGCACTCGTGGGCCTGCGACGGCTTCCTGCAGTCACATCGTCAGTGCGAGGTGGACCGGTAGGCACAGGAAGCAGCGGCCGTCGTGAAACTCAGCATTCTTAAACGGAAATTTTCGTCTTGTTTAGAATGGCGTCATTGGTTTGCACGCTCATTCATGCGTGTGAAAGTATTTGCTGCTCTTTACGCAGAATCGCACGCAGCCGGCGGGATTCGAAACTACTTTCGAGTCAGACGCCTTAACCACTCGGCCACGGCTGCCCCGAACGCAGCGTTCTCCCGACACGTGCAAATTGAACCGTTTAAAGCACTGTGGTGTCAGAAAACGGCGTTGCTGCATTCTTTTCCGTAGTGTTTCCACCACTACCAGAGGAAACGCTACCAAATTATTAAAATTTCCGCCCGAACAGGGACTTGAACCCTGGACCCTTAGGTTAAAAGCCTAATGCTCTACCGACTGAGCTATCCGGGCTCACAACGCCTTATGAAACATCTCACGATGCACAACGACACATTGACTCATGTCCTTTACTGTTGTGCAATCGCTGCATGGAGCTGTTAGTAGTTAAACGTCGCCTGAATGCTGTCTGCAAACTTATCGCGCAAAGCTCGTAACAGACCATCGAACAATGTTGACACACGATGCAAAAACAAACTGCAGCAGTCGTTACGTCTCATACGTTGGAGTAGAGGATTTACGTGTTTTGTCGACACTCATCGGGCAATTGGAAAATTCACAAGCACTTCGAATGCAATGTTTCCCACGTTTTCGCTCATTTCACGGTTCCGCTGGAGACGTTCTTCACCTCCTGGCACAAAACAGGGAACGCAGTCGGTAGGACGTTTTTTTATTTTCTTACTTCTCAGAGAGTTGCCTACTGTGTTCCTCTTATGGCAAGCACTAGACAACCAGAACAGTTACAGAAGAGAGTCATGTCCGTTCTCGGCTCTAGTTACATTATCACAAAGTCAGAGCAATTCCATTGGCGTCGGCTTCAAAACGAAGCCGTGCCGAAACCCGGGATCGAACCAGGGACCTTTAGATCTTCAGTCTAACGCTCTCCCAACTGAGCTATTTCGGCTGACGTACAGCGCCCCTCTTTTGCACGTCTGCCCCGTTGCCAATTTCACAGTCATCTTCGTCTGAAAGAACACAGGGACGCCGAAAGGCGAACAGCAGATGCAGTAAAGTACCACACACATTTCTTCTGCTTCCATCGTCGTAACTAGCAAACATGTCGACTCGATTCATGTAATATTGACTTCGCTGACGCTAGAAAAGCTGTGCTATATCGATGCCACGTGCAACTAGTGTGCAGAGAACGAGGCAGAGGAAGGAGTGAGCCTCTCCAACGTGTGTGAGGCAGTATCTAGCAGATACACGCGGTAAAACGTTTGACTTGCGTTTGCTCATTAATTGCTACACGTCATCGTCTGCAAGCTAAAATAATCACATCTGCACTGCCCAGAGAGGCGACACTTGCACTGACACCTGGTGGACGGTTGTGAGACGAGGAGATGAGCTGTGGCTTCTGGGCACGACTGTAGCGCTGCACCCTGGAGCCAAGAACACTGCACCTTGCTGGCGGCCCACGTGTTTAGTAGTGACGCAACTGCTAGGATGCAGCTGAACGTCCATCTTCTGAGAGCGAGAAAATTTCCGCAGTCGGCAGGACTCGAACCTACGCTCCCAGAGGGAATCTGATTTCAAGTCAGACGCCTTAACCACTCGGCCACGACTGCACGTCTGAGAAGCGTCTCTCGACAACTGAAACTCCCACCTTTGCAAGCAATCTCATGGCAGAAGGCAGCATGGGCTCACTCTTTTCTGTAGTGATTCCACTGCCAGCACATAGACGTTACGAAAGTGTATTAATTTTCGCCCCGACAGGGACTAGAACCCAGGACCCTTTGGTTGAAAACCTAACGCTCTACCGACTGAGCTATCCGCACCCACGCACGAGCATTGTCATACAGCTGCGTCGTGTGCGAGTGATTCGCATGTCGTAATTGCTGGCTTATGGCTCCAATGGCGACTTCACCGACTTCCCACTGACGCGCCGCTGACGCTAGTTTTCTGGCGTCTTAAGGGATGGACATACTTGCAAGTAGCTGCGAGATCATTGAAAAGAAACGCGGCGCCATTGCTTTTGCCGCACTCGACTGATTGAATTGCAATTCCTAAAAAGGAATGAACCTTCACTCTGTCCAACAATTTCAAGCACGTGTGTGTACTCACGAACTCGGCGAAGGCGCGAGAAAATGACGGGGGCGCACTCGTGGGCCTGCGACGGCTTCCTGCAGTCACATCGTCAGTGCGAGGTGGACCGGTAGGCACAGGAAGCAGCGGCCGTCGTGAAACTCAGCATTCTTAAACGGAAATTTTCGTCTTGTTTAGAATGGCGTCATTGGTTTGCACGCTCATTCATGCGTGTGAAAGTATTTGCTGCTCTTTACGCAGAATCGCACGCAGCCGGCGGGATTCGAAACTACTTTCGAGTCAGACGCCTTAACCACTCGGCCACGGCTGCCCCGAACGCAGCGTTCTCCCGACACGTGCAAATTGAACCGTTTAAAGCACTGTGGTGTCAGAAAACGGCGTTGCTGCATTCTTTTCCGTAGTGTTTCCACCACTACCAGAGGAAACGCTACCAAATTATTAAAATTTCCGCCCGAACAGGGACTTGAACCCTGGACCCTTAGGTTAAAAGCCTAATGCTCTACCGACTGAGCTATCCGGGCTCACAACGCCTTATGAAACATCTCACGATGCACAACGACACATTGACTCATGTCCTTTACTGTTGTGCAATCGCTGCATGGAGCTGTTAGTAGTTAAACGTCGCCTGAATGCTGTCTGCAAACTTATCGCGCAAAGCTCGTAACAGACCATCGAACAATGTTGACACACGATGCAAAAACAAACTGCAGCAGTCGTTACGTCTCATACGTTGGAGTAGAGGATTTACGTGTTTTGTCGACACTCATCGGGCAATTGGAAAATTCACAAGCACTTCGAATGCAATGTTTCCCACGTTTTCGCTCATTTCACGGTTCCGCTGGAGACGTTCTTCACCTCCTGGCACAAAACAGGGAACGCAGTCGGTAGGACGTTTTTTTATTTTCTTACTTCTCAGAGAGTTGCCTACTGTGTTCCTCTTATGGCAAGCACTAGACAACCAGAACAGTTACAGAAGAGAGTCATGTCCGTTCTCGGCTCTAGTTACATTATCACAAAGTCAGAGCAATTCCATTGGCGTCGGCTTCAAAACGAAGCCGTGCCGAAACCCGGGATCGAACCAGGGACCTTTAGATCTTCAGTCTAACGCTCTCCCAACTGAGCTATTTCGGCTGACGTACAGCGCCCCTCTTTTGCACGTCTGCCCCGTTGCCAATTTCACAGTCATCTTCGTCTGAAAGAACACAGGGACGCCGAAAGGCGAACAGCAGATGCAGTAAAGTACCACACACATTTCTTCTGCTTCCATCGTCGTAACTAGCAAACATGTCGACTCGATTCATGTAATATTGACTTCGCTGACGCTAGAAAAGCTGTGCTATATCGATGCCACGTGCAACTAGTGTGCAGAGAACGAGGCAGAGGAAGGAGTGAGCCTCTCCAACGTGTGTGAGGCAGTATCTAGCAGATACACGCGGTAAAACGTTTGACTTGCGTTTGCTCATTAATTGCTACACGTCATCGTCTGCAAGCTAAAATAATCACATCTGCACTGCCCAGAGAGGCGACACTTGCACTGACACCTGGTGGACGGTTGTGAGACGAGGAGATGAGCTGTGGCTTCTGGGCACGACTGTAGCGCTGCACCCTGGAGCCAAGAACACTGCACCTTGCTGGCGGCCCACGTGTTTAGTAGTGACGCAACTGCTAGGACGCAGCTGAACGTCCATCTTCTGAGAGCGAGAAAATTTCCGCAGTCGGCAGGACTCGAACCTACGCTCCCAGAGGGAATCTGATTTCAAGTCAGACGCCTTAACCACTCGGCCACGACTGCACGTCTCAGAAGCGTCTCTCGACAACTGAAACTCCCACCTTTGCAAGTAATCTCATGGCAGAAGGCAGCATGGGCTCACTCTTTTCTGTAGTGATTCCACTGCCAGCACATTAGACGTTACGAAAGTGTATTAATTTTCGCCCCGACAGGGACTAGAACCCAGGACCCTTTGGTTGAAAACCTAACGCTCTACCGACTGAGCTATCCGCACCCACGCACGAGCATTGTCATACAGCTGCGTCGTGTGCGAGTGATTCGCATGTCGTAATTGCTGGCTTATGGCTCCAATGGCGACTTCACCGACTTCCCACTGACGCGCCGCTGACGCTAGTTTTCTGGCGTCTTAAGGGATGGACATACTTGCAAGTAGCTGCGAGATCATTGAAAAGAAACGCGGCGCCATTGCTTTTGCCGCACTCGACTGATTGAATTGCAATTCCTAAAAAGGAATGAACCTTCACTCTGTCCAACAATTTCAAGCACGTGTGTGTACTCACGAACTCGGCGAAGGCGCGAGAAAATGACGGGGGCGCACTCGTGGGCCTGCGACGGCTTCCTGCAGTCACATCGTCAGTGCGAGGTGGACCGGTAGGCACAGGAAGCAGCGGCCGTCGTGAAACTCAGCATTCTTAAACGGAAATTTTCGTCTTGTTTAGAATGGCGTCATTGGTTTGCACGCTCATTCATGCGTGTGAAAGTATTTGCTGCTCTTTACGCAGAATCGCACGCAGCCGGCGGGATTCGAAACTACTTTCGAGTCAGACGCCTTAACCACTCGGCCACGGCTGCCCCGAACGCAGCGTTCTCCCGACACGTGCAAATTGAACCGTTTAAAGCACTGTGGTGTCAGAAAACGGCGTTGCTGCATTCTTTTCCGTAGTGTTTCCACCACTACCAGAGGAAACGCTACCAAATTATTAAAATTTCCGCCCGAACAGGGACTTGAACCCTGGACCCTTAGGTTAAAAGCCTAATGCTCTACCGACTGAGCTATCCGGGCTCACAACGCCTTATGAAACATCTCACGATGCACAACGACACATTGACTCATGTCCTTTACTGTTGTGCAATCGCTGCATGGAGCTGTTAGTAGTTAAACGTCGCCTGAATGCTGTCTGCAAACTTATCGCGCAAAGCTCGTAACAGACCATCGAACAATGTTGACACACGATGCAAAAACAAACTGCAGCAGTCGTTACGTCTCATACGTTGGAGTAGAGGATTTACGTGTTTTGTCGACACTCATCGGGCAATTGGAAAATTCACAAGCACTTCGAATGCAATGTTTCCCACGTTTTCGCTCATTTCACGGTTCCGCTGGAGACGTTCTTCACCTCCTGGCACAAAACAGGGAACGCAGTCGGTAGGACGTTTTTTTATTTTCTTACTTCTCAGAGAGTTGCCTACTGTGTTCCTCTTATGGCAAGCACTAGACAACCAGAACAGTTACAGAAGAGAGTCATGTCCGTTCTCGGCTCTAGTTACATTATCACAAAGTCAGAGCAATTCCATTGGCGTCGGCTTCAAAACGAAGCCGTGCCGAAACCCGGGATCGAACCAGGGACCTTTAGATCTTCAGTCTAACGCTCTCCCAACTGAGCTATTTCGGCTGACGTACAGCGCCCCTCTTTTGCACGTCTGCCCCGTTGCCAATTTCACAGTCATCTTCGTCTGAAAGAACACAGGGACGCCGAAAGGCGAACAGCAGATGCAGTAAAGTACCACACACATTTCTTCTGCTTCCATCGTCGTAACTAGCAAACATGTCGACTCGATTCATGTAATATTGACTTCGCTGACGCTAGAAAAGCTGTGCTATATCGATGCCACGTGCAACTAGTGTGCAGAGAACGAGGCAGAGGAAGGAGTGAGCCTCTCCAACGTGTGTGAGGCAGTATCTAGCAGATACACGCGGTAAAACGTTTGACTTGCGTTTGCTCATTAATTGCTACACGTCATCGTCTGCAAGCTAAAATAATCACATCTGCACTGCCCAGAGAGGCGACACTTGCACTGACACCTGGTGGACGGTTGTGAGACGAGGAGATGAGCTGTGGCTTCTGGGCACGACTGTAGCGCTGCACCCTGGAGCCAAGAACACTGCACCTTGCTGGCGGCCCACGTGTTTAGTAGTGACGCAACTGCTAGGATGCAGCTGAACGTCCATCTTCTGAGAGCGAGAAAATTTCCGCAGTCGGCAGGACTCGAACCTACGCTCCCAGAGGGAATCTGATTTCAAGACAGTCGCCTTAACCACTCGGCCACGACTGCACGTCTCAGAAGCGTCTCTCGACAACTGAAACTCCCACCTTTGCAAGCAATCTCATGGCAGAAGGCAGCATGGGCTCACTCTTTTCTGTAGTGATTCCACTGCCAGCACATTAGACGTTACGAAAGTGTATTAATTTTCGCCCCGACAGGGACTAGAACCCAGGACCCTTTGGTTGAAAACCTAACGCTCTACCGACTGAGCTATCCGCACCCACGCACGAGCATTGTCATACAGCTGCGTCGTGTGCGAGTGATTCGCATGTCGTAATTGCTGGCTTATGGCTCCAATGGCGACTTCACCGACTTCCCACTGACGCGCCGCTGACGCTAGTTTTCTGGCGTCTTAAGGGATGGACATACTTGCAAGTAGCTGCGAGATCATTGAAAAGAAACGCGGCGCCATTGCTTTTGCCGCACTCGACTGATTGAATTGCAATTCCTAAAAAGGAATGAACCTTCACTCTGTCCAACAATTTCAAGCACGTGTGTGTACTCACGAACTCGGCGAAGGCGCGAGAAAATGACGGGGGCGCACTCGTGGGCCTGCGACGGCTTCCTGCAGTCACATCGTCAGTGCGAGGTGGACCGGTAGGCACAGGAAGCAGCGGCCGTCGTGAAACTCAGCATTCTTAAACGGAAATTTTCGTCTTGTTTAGAATGGCGTCATTGGTTTGCACGCTCATTCATGCGTGTGAAAGTATTTGCTGCTCTTTACGCAGAATCGCACGCAGCCGGCGGGATTCGAAACTACTTTCGAGTCAGACGCCTTAACCACTCGGCCACGGCTGCCCCGAACGCAGCGTTCTCCCGACACGTGCAAATTGAACCGTTTAAAGCACTGTGGTGTCAGAAAACGGCGTTGCTGCATTCTTTTCCGTAGTGTTTCCACCACTACCAGAGGAAACGCTACCAAATTATTAAAATTTCCGCCCGAACAGGGACTTGAACCCTGGACCCTTAGGTTAAAAGCCTAATGCTCTACCGACTGAGCTATCCGGGCTCACAACGCCTTATGAAACATCTCACGATGCACAACGACACATTGACTCATGTCCTTTACTGTTGTGCAATCGCTGCATGGAGCTGTTAGTAGTTAAACGTCGCCTGAATGCTGTCTGCAAACTTATCGCGCAAAGCTCGTAACAGACCATCGAACAATGTTGACACACGATGCAAAAACAAACTGCAGCAGTCGTTACGTCTCATACGTTGGAGTAGAGGATTTACGTGTTTTGTCGACACTCATCGGGCAATTGGAAAATTCACAAGCACTTCGAATGCAATGTTTCCCACGTTTTCGCTCATTTCACGGTTCCGCTGGAGACGTTCTTCACCTCCTGGCACAAAACAGGGAACGCAGTCGGTAGGACGTTTTTTTATTTTCTTACTTCTCAGAGA
This sequence comes from Schistocerca gregaria, assembly GCF_023897955.1. Lineage (NCBI taxonomy): Eukaryota > Metazoa > Arthropoda > Insecta > Orthoptera > Acrididae > Schistocerca > Schistocerca gregaria. The sequence goes on along the minus strand of NW_026061796.1, from coordinate 516,216 downwards.
GTTGCCTACTGTGTTCCTCTTATGGCAAGCACTAGACAACCAGAACAGTTACAGAAGAGAGTCATGTCCGTTCTCGGCTCTAGTTACATTATCACAAAGTCAGAGCAATTCCATTGGCGTCGGCTTCAAAACGAAGCCGTGCCGAAACCCGGGATCGAACCAGGGACCTTTAGATCTTCAGTCTAACGCTCTCCCAACTGAGCTATTTCGGCTGACGTACAGCGCCCCTCTTTTGCACGTCTGCCCCGTTGCCAATTTCACAGTCATCTTCGTCTGAAAGAACACAGGGACGCCGAAAGGCGAACAGCAGATGCAGTAAAGTACCACACACATTTCTTCTGCTTCCATCGTCGTAACTAGCAAACATGTCGACTCGATTCATGTAATATTGACTTCGCTGACGCTAGAAAAGCTGTGCTATATCGATGCCACGTGCAACTAGTGTGCAGAGAACGAGGCAGAGGAAGGAGTGAGCCTCTCCAACGTGTGTGAGGCAGTATCTAGCAGATACACGCGGTAAAACGTTTGACTTGCGTTTGCTCATTAATTGCTACACGTCATCGTCTGCAAGCTAAAATAATCACATCTGCACTGCCCAGAGAGGCGACACTTGCACTGACACCTGGTGGACGGTTGTGAGACGAGGAGATGAGCTGTGGCTTCTGGGCACGACTGTAGCGCTGCACCCTGGAGCCAAGAACACTGCACCTTGCTGGCGGCCCACGTGTTTAGTAGTGACGCAACTGCTAGGACGCAGCTGAACGTCCATCTTCTGAGAGCGAGAAAATTTCCGCAGTCGGCAGGACTCGAACCTACGCTCCCAGAGGGAATCTGATTTCAAGTCAGACGCCTTAACCACTCGGCCACGACTGCACGTCTCAGAAGCGTCTCTCGACAACTGAAACTCCCACCTTTGCAAGTAATCTCATGGCAGAAGGCAGCATGGGCTCACTCTTTTCTGTAGTGATTCCACTGCCAGCACATTAGACGTTACGAAAGTGTATTAATTTTCGCCCCGACAGGGACTAGAACCCAGGACCCTTTGGTTGAAAACCTAACGCTCTACCGACTGAGCTATCCGCACCCACGCACGAGCATTGTCATACAGCTGCGTCGTGTGCGAGTGATTCGCATGTCGTAATTGCTGGCTTATGGCTCCAATGGCGACTTCACCGACTTCCCACTGACGCGCCGCTGACGCTAGTTTTCTGGCGTCTTAAGGGATGGACATACTTGCAAGTAGCTGCGAGATCATTGAAAAGAAACGCGGCGCCATTGCTTTTGCCGCACTCGACTGATTGAATTGCAATTCCTAAAAAGGAATGAACCTTCACTCTGTCCAACAATTTCAAGCACGTGTGTGTACTCACGAACTCGGCGAAGGCGCGAGAAAATGACGGGGGCGCACTCGTGGGCCTGCGACGGCTTCCTGCAGTCACATCGTCAGTGCGAGGTGGACCGGTAGGCACAGGAAGCAGCGGCCGTCGTGAAACTCAGCATTCTTAAACGGAAATTTTCGTCTTGTTTAGAATGGCGTCATTGTTTTGCACGCTCATTCATGCGTGTGAAAGTATTTGCTGCTCTTTACGCAGAATCGCACGCAGCCGGCGGGATTCGAAACTACTTTCGAGTCAGACGCCTTAACCACTCGGCCACGGCTGCCCCGAACGCAGCGTTCTCCCGACACGTGCAAATTGAACCGTTTAAAGCACTGTGGTGTCAGAAAACGGCGTTGCTGCATTCTTTTCCGTAGTGTTTCCACCACTACCAGAGGAAACGCTACCAAATTATTAAAATTTCCGCCCGAACAGGGACTTGAACCCTGGACCCTTAGGTTAAAAGCCTAATGCTCTACCGACTGAGCTATCCGGGCTCACAACGCCTTATGAAACATCTCACGATGCACAACGACACATTGACTCATGTCCTTTACTGTTGTGCAATCGCTGCATGGAGCTGTTAGTAGTTAAACGTCGCCTGAATGCTGTCTGCAAACTTATCGCGCAAAGCTCGTAACAGACCATCGAACAATGTTGACACACGATGCAAAAACAAACTGCAGCAGTCGTTACGTCTCATACGTTGGAGTAGAGGATTTACGTGTTTTGTCGACACTCACTGAGTAATTGGAAATTTCACAAGCATTTCGAATGCAATGCTTCCCACGTTTTCGCTCATTTCACGGTTCCGTTGGAGACGTTCTTCACCTCCTGACACAAAAAAAGGAACGCAGTCGGTAGGACGTTTTTTTATTTTCTTACTTCTCAGAGAGTTGCCTACTGTGTTCCTCTTATGGCAAGCACTAGACAACCAGAACAGTTACAGAAGAGAGTCATGTCCGTTCTCGGCTCTAGTTACATTATCACAAAGTCAGAGCAATTCCATTGGCGTCGGCTTCAAAACGAAGCCGTGCCGAAACCCGGGATCGAACCAGGGACCTTTAGATCTTCAGTCTAACGCTCTCCCAACTGAGCTATTTCGGCTGACGTACAGCGCCCCTCTTTTGCACGTCTGCCCCGTTGCCAATTTCACAGTCATCTTCGTCTGAAAGAACACAGGGACGCCGAAAGGCGAACAGCAGATGCAGTAAAGTACCACACACATTTCTTCTGCTTCCATCGTCGTAACTAGCAAACATGTCGACTCGATTCATGTAATATTGACTTCGCTGACGCTAGAAAAGCTGTGCTATATCGATGCCACGTGCAACTAGTGTGCAGAGAACGAGGCAGAGGAAGGAGTGAGCCTCTCCAACGTGTGTGAGGCAGTATCTAGCAGATACACGCGGTAAAACGTTTGACTTGCGTTTGCTCATTAATTGCTACACGTCATCGTCTGCAAGCTAAAATAATCACATCTGCACTGCCCAGAGAGGCGACACTTGCACTGACACCTGGTGGACGGTTGTGAGACGAGGAGATGAGCTGTGGCTTCTGGGCACGACTGTAGCGCTGCACCCTGGAGCCAAGAACACTGCACCTTGCTGGCGGCCCACGTGTTTAGTAGTGACGCAACTGCTAGGATGCAGCTGAACGTCCATCTTCTGAGAGCGAGAAAATTTCCGCAGTCGGCAGGACTCGAACCTACGCTCCCAGAAGGAATCTGATTTCAAGACAGTCGCCTTAACCACTCGGCCACGACTGCACGTCTCAGAAGCGTCTCTCGACAACTGAAACTCCCACCTTTGCAAGCAATCTCATGGCAGAAGGCAGCATGGGCTCACTCTTTTCTGTAGTGATTCCACTGCCAGCACATTAGACGTTACGAAAGTGTATTAATTTTCGCCCCGACAGGGACTAGAACCCAGGACCCTTTGGTTGAAAACCTAACGCTCTACCGACTGAGCTATCCGCACCCACGCACGAGCATTGTCATACAGCTGCGTCGTGTGCGAGTGATTCGCATGTCGTAATTGCTGGCTTATGGCTCCAATGGCGACTTCACCGACTTCCCACTGACGCGCCGCTGACGCTAGTTTTCTGGCGTCTTAAGGGATGGACATACTTGCAAGTAGCTGCGAGATCATTGAAAAGAAACGCGGCGCCATTGCTTTTGCCGCACTCGACTGATTGAATTGCAATTCCTAAAAAGGAATGAACCTTCACTCTGTCCAACAATTTCAAGCACGTGTGTGTACTCACGAACTCGGCGAAGGCGCGAGAAAATGACGGGGGCGCACTCGTGGGCCTGCGACGGCTTCCTGCAGTCACATCGTCAGTGCGAGGTGGACCGGTAGGCACAGGAAGCAGCGGCCGTCGTGAAACTCAGCATTCTTAAACGGAAATTTTCGTCTTGTTTAGAATGGCGTCATTGTTTTGCACGCTCATTCATGCGTGTGAAAGTATTTGCTGCTCTTTACGCAGAATCGCACGCAGCCGGCGGGATTCGAAACTACTTTCGAGTCAGACGCCTTAACCACTCGGCCACGGCTGCCCCGAACGCAGCGTTCTCCCGACACGTGCAAATTGAACCGTTTAAAGCACTGTGGTGTCAGAAAACGGCGTTGCTGCATTCTTTTCCGTAGTGTTTCCACCACTACCAGAGGAAACGCTACCAAATTATTAAAATTTCCGCCCGAACAGGGACTTGAACCCTGGACCCTTAGGTTAAAAGCCTAATGCTCTACCGACTGAGCTATCCGGGCTCACAACGCCTTATGAAACATCTCACGATGCACAACGACACATTGACTCATGTCCTTTACTGTTGTGCAATCGCTGCATGGAGCTGTTAGTAGTTAAACGTCGCCTGAATGCTGTCTGCAAACTTATCGCGCAAAGCTCGTAACAGACCATCGAACAATGTTGACACACGATGCAAAAACAAACTGCAGCAGCCGTTACGTCTCATACGTTGGAGTAGAGGATTTACGTGTTTTGTCGACACTCATCGGGCAATTGGAAAATTCACAAGCACTTCGAATGCAATGTTTCCCACGTTTTCGCTCATTTCACGGTTCCGCTGGAGACGTTCTTCACCTCCTGGCACAAAACAGGGAACGCAGTCGGTAGGACGTTTTTTTATTTTCTTACTTCTCAGAGAGTTGCCTACTGTGTTCCTCTTATGGCAAGCACTAGACAACCAGAACAGTTACAGAAGAGAGTCATGTCCGTTCTCGGCTCTAGTTACATTATCACAAAGTCAGAGCAATTCCATTGGCGTCGGCTTCAAAACGAAGCCGTGCCGAAACCCGGGATCGAACCAGGGACCTTTAGATCTTCAGTCCAACGCTCTCCCAACTGAGCTATTTCGGCTGACGTACAGCGCCCCTCTTTTGCACGTCTGCCCCGTTGCCAATTTCACAGTCATCTTCGTCTGAAAGAACACAGGGACGCCGAAAGGCGAACAGCAGATGCAGTAAAGTACCACACACATTTCTTCTGCTTCCATCGTCGTAACTAGCAAACATGTCGACTCGATTCATGTAATATTGACTTCGCTGACGCTAGAAAAGCTGTGCTATATCGATGCCACGTGCAACTAGTGTGCAGAGAACGAGGCAGAGGAAGGAGTGAGCCTCTCCAACGTGTGTGAGGCAGTATCTAGCAGATACACGCGGTAAAACGTTTGACTTGCGTTTGCTCATTAATTGCTACACGTCATCGTCTGCAAGCTAAAATAATCACATCTGCACTGCCCAGAGAGGCGACACTTGCACTGACACCTGGTGGACGGTTGTGAGACGAGGAGATGAGCTGTGGCTTCTGGGCACGACTGTAGCGCTGCACCCTGGAGCCAAGAACACTGCACCTTGCTGGCGGCCCACGTGTTTAGTAGTGACGCAACTGCTAGGATGCAGCTGAACGTCCATCTTCTGAGAGCGAGAAAATTTCCGCAGTCGGCAGGACTCGAACCTACGCTCCCAGAGGGAATCTGATTTCAAGACAGTCGCCTTAACCACTCGGCCACGACTGCACGTCTCAGAAGCGTCTCTCGACAACTGAAACTCCCACCTTTGCAAGCAATCTCATGGCAGAAGGCAGCATGGGCTCACTCTTTTCTGTAGTGATTCCACTGCCAGCACATTAGACGTTACGAAAGTGTATTAATTTTCGCCCCGACAGGGACTAGAACCCAGGACCCTTTGGTTGAAAACCTAACGCTCTACCGACTGAGCTATCCGCACCCACGCACGAGCATTGTCATACAGCTGCGTCGTGTGCGAGTGATTCGCATGTCGTAATTGCTGGCTTATGGCTCCAATGGCGACTTCACCGACTTCCCACTGACGCGCCGCTGACGCTAGTTTTCTGGCGTCTTAAGGGATGGACATACTTGCAAGTAGCTGCGAGATCATTGAAAAGAAACGCGGCGCCATTGCTTTTGCCGCACTCGACTGATTGAATTGCAATTCCTAAAAAGGAATGAACCTTCACTCTGTCCAACAATTTCAAGCACGTGTGTGTACTCACGAACTCGGCGAAGGCGCGAGAAAATGACGGGGGCGCACTCGTGGGCCTGCGACGGCTTCCTGCAGTCACATCGTCAGTGCGAGGTGGACCGGTAGGCACAGGAAGCAGCGGCCGTCGTGAAACTCAGCATTCTTAAACGGAAATTTTCGTCTTGTTTAGAATGGCGTCATTGGTTTGCACGCTCATTCATGCGTGTGAAAGTATTTGCTGCTCTTTACGCAGAATCGCACGCAGCCGGCGGGATTCGAAACTACTTTCGAGTCAGACGCCTTAACCACTCGGCCACGGCTGCCCCGAACGCAGCGTTCTCCCGACACGTGCAAATTGAACCGTTTAAAGCACTGTGGTGTCAGAAAACGGCGTTGCTGCATTCTTTTCCGTAGTGTTTCCACCACTACCAGAGGAAACGCTACCAAATTATTAAAATTTCCGCCCGAACAGGGACTTGAACCCTGGACCCTTAGGTTAAAAGCCTAATGCTCTACCGACTGAGCTATCCGGGCTCACAACGCCTTATGAAACATCTCACGATGCACAACGACACATTGACTCATGTCCTTTACTGTTGTGCAATCGCTGCATGGAGCTGTTAGTAGTTAAACGTCGCCTGAATGCTGTCTGCAAACTTATCGCGCAAAGCTCGTAACAGACCATCGAACAATGTTGACACACGATGCAAAAACAAACTGCAGCAGTCGTTACGTCTCATACGTTGGAGTAGAGGATTTACGTGTTTTGTCGACACTCATCGGGCAATTGGAAAATTCACAAGCACTTCGAATGCAATGTTTCCCACGTTTTCGCTCATTTCACGGTTCCGCTGGAGACGTTCTTCACCTCCTGGCACAAAACAGGGAACGCAGTCGGTAGGACGTTTTTTTATTTTCTTACTTCTCAGAGAGTTGCCTACTGTGTTCCTCTTATGGCAAGCACTAGACAACCAGAACAGTTACAGAAGAGAGTCATGTCCGTTCTCGGCTCTAGTTACATTATCACAAAGTCAGAGCAATTCCATTGGCGTCGGCTTCAAAACGAAGCCGTGCCGAAACCCGGGATCGAACCAGGGACCTTTAGATCTTCAGTCCAACGCTCTCCCAACTGAGCTATTTCGGCTGACGTACAGCGCCCCTCTTTTGCACGTCTGCCCCGTTGCCAATTTCACAGTCATCTTCGTCTGAAAGAACACAGGGACGCCGAAAGGCGAACAGCAGATGCAGTAAAGTACCACACACATTTCTTCTGCTTCCATCGTCGTAACTAGCAAACATGTCGACTCGATTCATGTAATATCGACTTCGCTGACGCTAGAAAAGCTGTGCTATATCGATGCCACGTGCAACTAGTGTGCAGAGAACGAGGCAGAGGAAGGAGTGAGCCTCTCCAACGTGTGTGAGGCAGTATCTAGCAGATACACGCGGTAAAACGTTTGACTTGCGTTTGCTCATTAATTGCTACACGTCATCGTCTGCAAGCTAAAATAATCACATCTGCACTGCCCAGAGAGGCGACACTTGCACTGACACCTGGTGGACGGTTGTGAGACGAGGAGATGAGCTGTGGCTTCTGGGCACGACTGTAGCGCTGCACCCTGGAGCCAAGAACACTGCACCTTGCTGGCGGCCCACGTGTTTAGTAGTGACGCAACTGCTAGGATGCAGCTGAACGTCCATCTTCTGAGAGCGAGAAAATTTCCGCAGTCGGCAGGACTCGAACCTACGCTCCCAGAGGGAATCTGATTTCAAGACAGTCGCCTTAACCACTCGGCCACGACTGCACGTCTCAGAAGCGTCTCTCGACAACTGAAACTCCCACCTTTGCAAGCATTCTCATGGCAGAAGGCAGCATGGGCTCACTCTTTTCTGTAGTGATTCCACTGCCAGCACATTAGACGTTACGAAAGTGTATTAATTTTCGCCCCGACAGGGACTAGAACCCAGGACCCTTTGGTTGAAAACCTAACGCTCTACCGACTGAGCTATCCGCACCCACGCACGAGCATTGTCATACAGCTGCGTCGTGTGCGAGTGATTCGCATGTCGTAATTGCTGGCTTATGGCTCCAATGGCGACTTCACCGACTTCCCACTGACGCGCCGCTGACGCTAGTTTTCTGGCGTCTTAAGGGATGGACATACTTGCAAGTAGCTGCGAGATCATTGAAAAGAAACGCGGCGCCATTGCTTTTGCCGCACTCGACTGATTGAATTGCAATTCCTAAAAAGGAATGAACCTTCACTCTGTCCAACAATTTCAAGCACGTGTGTGTACTCACGAACTCGGCGAAGGCGCGAGAAAATGACGGGGGCGCACTCGTGGGCCTGCGACGGCTTCCTGCAGTCACATCGTCAGTGCGAGGTGGACCGGTAGGCACAGGAAGCAGCGGCCGTCGTGAAACTCAGCATTCTTAAACGGAAATTTTCGTCTTGTTTAGAATGGCGTCATTGGTTTGCACGCTCATTCATGCGTGTGAAAGTATTTGCTGCTCTTTACGCAGAATCGCACGCAGCCGGCGGGATTCGAAACTACTTTCGAGTCAGACGCCTTAACCACTCGGCCACGGCTGCCCCGAACGCAGCGTTCTCCCGACACGTGCAAATCGAACCGTTTAAAGCACTGTGGTGTCAGAAAACGGCGTTGCTGCATTCTTTTCCGTAGTGTTTCCACCACTACCAGAGGAAACGCTACCAAATTATTAAAATTTCCGCCCGAACAGGGACTTGAACCCTGGACCCTTAGGTTAAAAGCCTAATGCTCTACCGACTGAGCTATCCGGGCTCACAACGCCTTATGAAACATCTCACGATGCACAACGACACATTGACTCATGTCCTTTACTGTTGTGCAATCGCTGCATGGAGCTGTTAGTAGTTAAACGTCGCCTGAATGCTGTCTGCAAACTTATCGCGCAAAGCTCGTAACAGACCATCGAACAATGTTGACACACGATGCAAAAACAAACTGCAGCAGTCGTTACGTCTCATACGTTGGAGTAGAGGATTTACGTGTTTTGTCGACACTCATCGGGCAATTGGAAAATTCACAAGCACTTCGAATGCAATGTTTCCCACGTTTTCGCTCATTTCACGGTTCCGCTGGAGACGTTCTTCACCTCCTGGCACAAAACAGGGAACGCAGTCGGTAGGACGTTTTTTTATTTTCTTACTTCTCAGAGAGTTGCCTACTGTGTTCCTCTTATGGCAAGCACTAGACAACCAGAACAGTTACAGAAGAGAGTCATGTCCGTTCTCGGCTCTAGTTACATTATCACAAAGTCAGAGCAATTCCATTGGCGTCGGCTTCAAAACGAAGCCGTGCCGAAACCCGGGATCGAACCAGGGACCTTTAGATCTTCAGTCCAACGCTCTCCCAACTGAGCTATTTCGGCTGACGTACAGCGCCCCTCTTTTGCACGTCTGCCCCGTTGCCAATTTCACAGTCATCTTCGTCTGAAAGAACACAGGGACGCCGAAAGGCGAACAGCAGATGCAGTAAAGTACCACACACATTTCTTCTGCTTCCATCGTCGTAACTAGCAAACATGTCGACTCGATTCATGTAATATTGACTTCGCTGACGCTAGAAAAGCTGTGCTATATCGATGCCACGTGCAACTAGTGTGCAGAGAACGAGGCAGAGGAAGGAGTGAGCCTCTCCAACGTGTGTGAGGCAGTATCTAGCAGATACACGCGGTAAAACGTTTGACTTGCGTTTGCTCATTAATTGCTACACGTCATCGTCTGCAAGCTAAAATAATCACATCTGCACTGCCCAGAGAGGCGACACTTGCACTGACACCTGGTGGACGGTTGTGAGACGAGGAGATGAGCTGTGGCTTCTGGGCACGACTGTAGCGCTGCACCCTGGAGCCAAGAACACTGCACCTTGCTGGCGGCCCACGTGTTTAGTAGTGACGCAACTGCTAGGATGCAGCTGAACGTCCATCTTCTGAGAGCGAGAAAATTTCCGCAGTCGGCAGGACTCGAACCTACGCTCCCAGAGGGAATCTGATTTCAAGACAGTCGCCTTAACCACTCGGCCACGACTGCACGTCTCAGAAGCGTCTCTCGACAACTGAAACTCCCACCTTTGCAAGCAATCTCATGGCAGAAGGCAGCATGGGCTCACTCTTTTCTGTAGTGATTCCACTGCCAGCACATTAGACGTTACGAAAGTGTATTAATTTTCGCCCCGACAGGGACTAGAACCCAGGACCCTTTGGTTGAAAACCTAACGCTCTACCGACTGAGCTATCCGCACCCACGCACGAGCATTGTCATACAGCTGCGTCGTGTGCGAGTGATTCGCATGTCGTAATTGCTGGCTTATGGCTCCAATGGCGACTTCACCGACTTCCCACTGACGCGCCGCTGACGCTAGTTTTCTGGCGTCTTAAGGGATGGACATACTTGCAAGTAGCTGCGAGATCATTGAAAAGAAACGCGGCGCCATTGCTTTTGCCGCACTCGACTGATTGAATTGCAATTCCTAAAAAGGAATGAACCTTCACTCTGTCCAACAATTTCAAGCACGTGTGTGTACTCACGAACTCGGCGAAGGCGCGAGAAAATGACGGGGGCGCACTCGTGGGCCTGCGACGGCTTCCTGCAGTCACATCGTCAGTGCGAGGTGGACCGGTAGGCACAGGAAGCAGCGGCCGTCGTGAAACTCAGCATTCTTAAACGGAAATTTTCGTCTTGTTTAGAATGGCGTCATTGGTTTGCACGCTCATTCATGCGTGTGAAAGTATTTGCTGCTCTTTACGCAGAATCGCACGCAGCCGGCGGGATTCGAAACTACTTTCGAGTCAGACGCCTTAACCACTCGGCCACGGCTGCCCCGAACGCAGCGTTCTCCCGACACGTGCAAATTGAACCGTTTAAAGCACTGTGGTGTCAGAAAACGGCGTTGCTGCATTCTTTTCCGTAGTGTTTCCACCACTACCAGAGGAAACGCTACCAAATTATTAAAATTTCCGCCCGAACAGGGACTTGAACCCTGGACCCTTAGGTTAAAAGCCTAATGCTCTACCGACTGAGCTATCCGGGCTCACAACGCCTTATGAAACATCTCACGATGCACAACGACACATTGACTCATGTCCTTTACTGTTGTGCAATCGCTGCATGGAGCTGTTAGTAGTTAAACGTCGCCTGAATGCTGTCTGCAAACTTATCGCGCAAAGCTCGTAACAGACCATCGAACAATGTTGACACACGATGCAAAAACAAACTGCAGCAGTCGTTACGTCTCATACGTTGGAGTAGAGGATTTACGTGTTTTGTCGACACTCATCGGGCAATTGGAAAATTCACAAGCACTTCGAATGCAATGTTTCCCACGTTTTCGCTCATTTCACGGTTCCGCTGGAGACGTTCTTCACCTCCTGGCACAAAACAGGGAACGCAGTCGGTAGGACGTTTTTTTATTTTCTTACTTCTCAGAGAGTTGCCTACTGTGTTCCTCTTATGGCAAGCACTAGACAACCAGAACAGTTACAGAAGAGAGTCATGTCCGTTCTCGGCTCTAGTTACATTATCACAAAGTCAGAGCAATTCCATTGGCGTCGGCTTCAAAACGAAGCCGTGCCGAAACCCGGGATCGAACCAAGGACCTTTAGATCTTCAGTCCAACGCTCTCCCAACTGAGCTATTTCGGCTGACGTACAGCGCCCCTCTTTTGCACGTCTGCCCCGTTGCCAATTTCACAGTCATCTTCGTCTGAAAGAACACAGGGACGCCGAAAGGCGAACAGCAGATGCAGTAAAGTACCACACACATTTCTTCTGCTTCCATCGTCGTAACTAGCAAACATGTCGACTCGATTCATGTAATATTGACTTCGCTGACGCTAGAAAAGCTGTGCTATATCGATGCCACGTGCAACTAGTGTGCAGAGAACGAGGCAGAGGAAGGAGTGAGCCTCTCCAACGTGTGTGAGGCAGTATCTAGCAGATACACGCGGTAAAACGTTTGACTTGCGTTTGCTCATTAATTGCTACACGTCATCGTCTGCAAGCTAAAATAATCACATCTGCACTGCCCAGAGAGGCGACACTTGCACTGACACCTGGTGGACGGTTGTGAGACGAGGAGATGAGCTGTGGCTTCTGGGCACGACTGTAGCGCTGCACCCTGGAGCCAAGAACACTGCACCTTGCTGGCGGCCCACGTGTTTAGTAGTGACGCAACTGCTAGGATGCAGCTGAACGTCCATCTTCTGAGAGCGAGAAAATTTCCGCAGTCGGCAGGACTCGAACCTACGCTCCCAGAGAGAATCTGATTTCAGGTCAGACGCCTTAACCACTCGGCCACGACTGCACGTCTCAGAAGCGTCTCTCGACAACTGAAACTCCCACCTTTGCAAGCAATCTCATGGCAGAAGGCAGCATGGGCTCACTCTTTTCTGTAGTGATTCCACTGCCAGCACATTAGACGTTACGAAAGTGTATTAATTTTCGCCCCGACAGGGACTAGAACCCAGGACCCTTTGGTTGAAAACCTAACGCTCTACCGACTGAGCTATCCGCACCCACGCACGAGCATTGTCATACAGCTGCGTCGTGTGCGAGTGATTCGCATGTCGTAATTGCTGGCTTATGGCTCCAATGGCGACTTCACCGACTTCCCACTGACGCGCCGCTGACGCTAGTTTTCTGGCGTCTTAAGGGATGGACATACTTGCAAGTAGCTGCGAGATCATTGAAAAGAAACGCGGCGCCATTGCTTTTGCCGCACTCGACTGATTGAATTGCAATTCCTAAAAAGGAATGAACCTTCACTCTGTCCAACAATTTCAAGCACGTGTGTGTACTCACGAACTCGGCGAAGGCGCGAGAAAATGACGGGGGCGCACTCGTGGGCCTGCGACGGCTTCCTGCAGTCACATCGTCAGTGCGAGGTGGACCGGTAGGCACAGGAAGCAGCGGCCGTCGTGAAACTCAGCATTCTTAAACGGAAATTTTCGTCTTGTTTAGAATGGCGTCATTGGTTTGCACGCTCATTCATGCGTGTGAAAGTATTTGCTGCTCTTTACGCAGAATCGCACGCAGCCGGCGGGATTCGAAACTACTTTCGAGTCAGACGCCTTAACCACTCGGCCACGGCTGCCCCGAACGCAGCGTTCTCCCGACACGTGCAAATTGAACCGTTTAAAGCACTGTGGTGTCAGAAAACGGCGTTGCTGCATTCTTTTCCGTAGTGTTTCCACCACTACCAGAGGAAACGCTACCAAATTATTAAAATTTCCGCCCGAACAGGGACTTGAACCCTGGACCCTTAGGGTAAAAGCCTAATGCTCTACCGACTGAGCTATCCGGGCTCACAACGCCTTATGAAACATATCACGATGCACAACGACACATTGACTCATGTCCTTTACTGTTGTGCAATCGCTGCATGGAGCTGTTAGTAGTTAAACGTCGCCTGAATGCTGTCTGCAAACTTATCGCGCAAAGCTCGTAACAGACCATCGAACAATGTTGACACACGATGCAAAAACAAACTGCAGCAGTCGTTACGTCTCATACGTTGGAGTAGAGGATTTACGTGTTTTGTCGACACTCATCGGGCAATTGGAAAACTCACAAGCACTTCGAATGCAATGTTTCCCACGTTTTCGCTCATTTCACGGTTCCGCTGGAGACGTTCTTCACCTCCTGGCACAAAACAGGGAACGCAGTCGGTAGGACGTTTTTTTATTTTCTTACTTCTCAGAGAGTTGCCTACTGTGTTCCTCTTATGGCAAGCACTAGACAACCAGAACAGTTACAGAAGAGAGTCATGTCCGTTCTCGGCTCTAGTTACATTATCACAAAGTCAGAGCAATTCCATTGGCGTCGGCTTCAAAACGAAGCCGTGCCGAAACCCGGGATCGAACCAGGGACCTTTAGATCTTCAGTCCAACGCTCTCCCAACTGAGCTATTTCGGCTGACGTACAGCGCCCCTCTTTTGCACGTCTGCCCCGTTGCCAATTTCACAGTCATCTTCGTCTGAAAGAACACAGGGACGCCGAAAGGCGAACAGCAGATGCAGTAAAGTACCACACACATTTCTTCTGCTTCCATCGTCGTAACTAGCAAACATGTCGACTCGATTCATGTAATATTGACTTCGCTGACGCTAGAAAAGCTGTGCTATATCGATGCCACGTGCAACTAGTGTGCAGAGAACGAGGCAGAGGAAGGAGTGAGCCTCTCCAACGTGTGTGAGGCAGTATCTAGCAGATACACGCGGTAAAACGTTTGACTTGCGTTTGCTCATTAATTGCTACACGTCATCGTCTGCAAGCTAAAATAATCACATCTGCACTGCCCAGAGAGGCGACACTTGCACTGACACCTGGTGGACGGTTGTGAGACGAGGAGATGAGCTGTGGCTTCTGGGCACGACTGTAGCGCTGCACCCTGGAGCCAAGAACACTGCACCTTGCTGGCGGCCCACGTGTTTAGTAGTGACGCAACTGCTAGGATGCAGCTGAACGTCCATCTTCTGAGAGCGAGAAAATTTCCGCAGTCGGCAGGACTCGAACCTACGCTCCCAGAGAGAATCTGATTTCAGGTCAGACGCCTTAACCACTCGGCCACGACTGCACGTCTCAGAAGCGTCTCTCGACAACTGAAACTCCCACCTTTGCAAGCAATCTCATGGCAGAAGGCAGCATGGGCTCACTCTTTTCTGTAGTGATTCCACTGCCAGCACATTAGACGTTACGAAAGTGTATTAATTTTCGCCCCGACAGGGACTAGAACCCAGGACCCTTTGGTTGAAAACCTAACGCTCTACCGACTGAGCTATCCGCACCCACGCACGAGCATTGTCATACAGCTGCGTCGTGTGCGAGTGATTCGCATGTCGTAATTGCTGGCTTATGGCTCCAATGGCGACTTCACCGACTTCCCACTGACGCGCCGCTGACGCTAGTTTTCTGGCGTCTTAAGGGATGGACATACTTGCAAGTAGCTGCGAGATCATTGAAAAGAAACGCGGCGCCATTGCTTTTGCCGCACTCGACTGATTGAATTGCAATTCCTAAAAAGGAATGAACCTTCACTCTGTCCAACAATTTCAAGCACGTGTGTGTACTCACGAACTCGGCGAAGGCGCGAGAAAATGACGGGGGCGCACTCGTGGGCCTGCGACGGCTTCCTGCAGTCACATCGTCAGTGCGAGGTGGACCGGTAGGCACAGGAAGCAGCGGCCGTCGTGAAACTCAGCATTCTTAAACGGAAATTTTCGTCTTGTTTAGAATGGCGTCATTGGTTTGCACGCTCATTCATGCGTGTGAAAGTATTTGCTGCTCTTTACGCAGAATCGCACGCAGCCGGCGGGATTCGAAACTACTTTCGAGTCAGACGCCTTAACCACTCGGCCACGGCTGCCCCGAACGCAGCGTTCTCCCGACACGTGCAAATTGAACCGTTTAAAGCACTGTGGTGTCAGAAAACGGCGTTGCTGCATTCTTTTCCGTAGTGTTTCCACCACTACCAGAGGAAACGCTACCAAATTATTAAAATTTCCGCCCGAACAGGGACTTGAACCCTGGACCCTTAGGGTAAAAGCCTAATGCTCTACCGACTGAGCTATCCGGGCTCACAACGCCTTATGAAACATATCACGATGCACAACGACACATTGACTCATGTCCTTTACTGTTGTGCAATCGCTGCATGGAGCTGTTAGTAGTTAAACGTCGCCTGAATGCTGTCTGCAAACTTATCGCGCAAAGCTCGTAACAGACCATCGAACAATGTTGACACACGATGCAAAAACAAACTGCAGCAGTCGTTACGTCTCATACGTTGGAGTAGAGGATTTACGTGTTTTGTCGACACTCATCGGGCAATTGGAAAACTCACAAGCACTTCGAATGCAATGTTTCCCACGTTTTCGCTCATTTCACGGTTCCGCTGGAGACGTTCTTCACCTCCTGGCACAAAACAGGGAACGCAGTCGGTAGGACGTTTTTTTATTTTCTTACTTCTCAGAGAGTTGCCTACTGTGTTCCTCTTATGGCAAGCACTAGACAACCAGAACAGTTACAGAAGAGAGTCATGTCCGTTCTCGGCTCTAGTTACATTATCACAAAGTCAGAGCAATTCCATTGGCGTCGGCTTCAAAACGAAGCCGTGCCGAAACCCGGGATCGAACCAGGGACCTTTAGATCTTCAGTCCAACGCTCTCCCAACTGAGCTATTTCGGCTGACGTACAGCGCCCCTCTTTTGCACGTCTGCCCCGTTGCCAATTTCACAGTCATCTTCGTCTGAAAGAACACAGGGACGCCGAAAGGCGAACAGCAGATGCAGTAAAGTACCACACACATTTCTTCTGCTTCCATCGTCGTAACTAGCAAACATGTCGACTCGATTCATGTAATATTGACTTCGCTGACGCTAGAAAAGCTGTACTATATCGATGCCACGTGCAACTAGTGTGCAGAGAACGAGGCAGAGGAAGGAGTGAGCCTCTCCAACGTGTGTGAGGCAGTATCTAGCAGATACACGCGGTAAAACGTTTGACTTGCGTTTGCTCATTAATTGCTACACGTCATCGTCTGCAAGCTAAAATAATCACATCTGCACTGCCCAGAGAGGCGACACTTGCACTGACACCTGGTGGACGGTTGTGAGACAAGGAGATGAGCTGTGGCTTCTGGGCACGACTGTAGCGCTGCACCCTGGAGCCAAGAACACTGCACCTTGCTGGCGGCCCACGTGTTTAGTAGTGACGCAACTGCTAGGATGCAGCTGAACGTCCATCTTCTGAGAGCGAGAAAATTTCCGCAGTCGGCAGGACTCGAACCTACGCTCCCAGAGAGAATCTGATTTCAGGTCAGACGCCTTAACCACTCGGCCACGACTGCACGTCTCAGAAGCGTCTCTCGACAACTGAAACTCCCACCTTTGCAAGCAATCTCATGGCAGAAGGCAGCATGGGCTCACTCTTTTCTGTAGTGATTCCACTGCCAGCACATTAGACGTTACGAAAGTGTATTAATTTTCGCCCCGACAGGGACTAGAACCCAGGACCCTTTGGTTGAAAACCTAACGCTCTACCGACTGAGCTATCCGCACCCACGCACGAGCATTGTCATACAGCTGCGTCGTGTGCGAGTGATTCGCATGTCGTAATTGCTGGCTTATGGCTCCAATGGCGACTTCACCGACTTCCCACTGACGCGCCGCTGACGCTAGTTTTCTGGCGTCTTAAGGGATGGACATACTTGCAAGTAGCTGCGAGATCATTGAAAAGAAACGCGGCGCCATTGCTTTTGCCGCACTCGACTGATTGAATTGCAATTCCTAAAAAGGAATGAACCTTCACTCTGTCCAACAATTTCAAGCACGTGTGTGTACTCACGAACTCGGCGAAGGCGCGAGAAAATGACGGGGGCGCACTCGTGGGCCTGCGACGGCTTCCTGCAGTCACATCGTCAGTGCGAGGTGGACCGGTAGGCACAGGAAGCAGCGGCCGTCGTGAAACTCAGCATTCTTAAACGGAAATTTTCGTCTTGTTTAGAATGGCGTCATTGTTTTGCACGCTCATTCATGCGTGTGAAAGTATTTGCTGCTCTTTACGCAGAATCGCACGCAGCCGGCGGGATTCGAAACTACTTTCGAGTCAGACGCCTTAACCACTCGGCCACGGCTGCCCCGAACGCAGCGTTCTCCCGACACGTGCAAATTGAACCGTTTAAAGCACTGTGGTGTCAGAAAACGGCGTTGCTGCATTCTTTTCCGTAGTGTTTCCACCACTACCAGAGGAAACGCTACCAAATTATTAAAATTTCCGCCCGAACAGGGACTTGAACCCTGGACCCTTAGGTTAAAAGCCTAATGCTCTACCGACTGAGCTATCCGGGCTCACAACGCCTTATGAAACATCTCACGATGCACAACGACACATTGACTCATGTCCTTTACTGTTGTGCAATCGCTGCATGGAGCTGTTAGTAGTTAAACGTCGCCTGAATGCTGTCTGCAAACTTATCGCGCAAAGCTCGTAACAGACCATCGAACAATGTTGACACACGATGCAAAAACAAACTGCAGCAGTCGTTACGTCTCATACGTTGGAGTAGAGGATTTACGTGTTTTGTCGACACTCATCGGGCAATTGGAAAACTCACAAGCACTTCGAATGCAATGTTTCCCACGTTTTCGCTCATTTCACGGTTCCGCTGGAGACGTTCTTCGCCTCCTGGCACAAAACAGGGAACGCAGTCGGTAGGACGTTTTTTTATTTTCTTACTTCTCAGAGAGTTGCCTACTGTGTTCCTCTTATGGCAAGCACTAGACAACCAGAACAGTTACAGAAGAGAGTCATGTCCGTTCTCGGCTCTAGTTACATTATCACAAAGTCAGAGCAATTCCATTGGCGTCGGCTTCAAAACGAAGCCGTGCCGAAACCCGGGATCGAACCAGGGACCTTTAGATCTTCAGTCCAACGCTCTCCCAACTGAGCTATTTCGGCTGACGTACAGCGCCCCTCTTTTGCACGTCTGCCCCGTTGCCAATTTCACAGTCATCTTCGTCTGAAAGAACACAGGGACGCCGAAAGGCGAACAGCAGATGCAGTAAAGTACCACACACATTTCTTCTGCTTCCATCGTCGTAACTAGCAAACATGTCGACTCGATTCATGTAATATTGACTTCGCTGACGCTAGAAAAGCTGTGCTATATCGATGCCACGTGCAACTAGTGTGCAGAGAACGAGGCAGAGGAAGGAGTGAGCCTCTCCAACGTGTGTGAGGCAGTATCTAGCAGATACACGCGGTAAAACGTTTGACTTGCGTTTGCTCATTAATTGCTACACGTCATCGTCTGCAAGCTAAAATAATCACATCTGCACTGCCCAGAGAGGCGACACTTGCACTGACACCTGGTGGACGGTTGTGAGACGAGGAGATGAGCTGTGGCTTCTGGGCACGACTGTAGCGCTGCACCCTGGAGCCAAGAACACTGCACCTTGCTGGCGGCCCACGTGTTTAGTAGTGACGCAACTGCTAGGATGCAGCTGAACGTCCATCTTCTGAGAGCGAGAAAATTTCCGCAGTCGGCAGGACTCGAACCTACGCTCCCAGAGGGAATCTGATTTCAAGTCAGACGCCTTAACCACTCGGCCACGACTGCACGTCTCAGAAGCGTCTCTCGACAACTGAAACTCCCACCTTTGCAAGCAATCTCATGGCAGAAGGCAGCATGGGCTCACTCTTTTCTGTAGTGATTCCACTGCCAGCACATTAGACGTTACGAAAGTGTATTAATTTTCGCCCCGACAGGGACTAGAACCCAGGACCCTTTGGTTGAAAACCTAACGCTCTACCGACTGAGCTATCCGCACCCACGCACGAGCATTGTCATACAGCTGCGTCGTGTGCGAGTGATTCGCATGTCGTAATTGCTGGCTTATGGCTCCAATGGCGACTTCACCGACTTCCCACTGACGCGCCGCTGACGCTAGTTTTCTGGCGTCTTAAGGGATGGACATACTTGCAAGTAGCTGCGAGATCATTGAAAAGAAACGCGGCGCCATTGCTTTTGCCGCACTCGACTGATTGAATTGCAATTCCTAAAAAGGAATGAACCTTCACTCTGTCCAACAATTTCAAGCACGTGTGTGTACTCACGAACTCGGCGAAGGCGCGAGAAAATGACGGGGGCGCACTCGTGGGCCTGCGACGGCTTCCTGCAGTCACATCGTCAGTGCGAGGTGGACCGGTAGGCACAGGAAGCAGCGGCCGTCGTGAAACTCAGCATTCTTAAACGGAAATTTTCGTCTTGTTTAGAATGGCGTCATTGGTTTGCACGCTCATTCATGCGTGTGAAAATATTTGCTGCTCTTTACGCAGAATCGCACGCAGCCGGCGGGATTCGAAACTACTTTCGAGTCAGACGCCTTAACCACTCGGCCACGGCTGCCCCGAACGCAGCGTTCTCCCGACACGTGCAAATTGAACCGTTTAAAGCACTGTGGTGTCAGAAAACGGCGTTGCTGCATTCTTTTCCGTAGTGTTTCCACCACTACCAGAGGAAACGCTACCAAATTATTAAAATTTCCGCCCGAACAGGGACTTGAACCCTGGACCCTTAGGTTAAAAGCCTAATGCTCTACCGACTGAGCTATCCGGGCTCACAACGCCTTATGAAACATCTCACGATGCACAACGACACATTGACTCATGTCCTTTACTGTTGTGCAATCGCTGCATGGAGCTGTTAGTAGTTAAACGTCGCCTGAATGCTGTCTGCAAACTTATCGCGCAAAGCTCGTAACAGACCATCGAACAATGTTGACACACGATGCAAAAACAAACTGCAGCAGTCGTTACGTCTCATACGTTGGAGTAGAGGATTTACGTGTTTTGTCGACACTCATCGGGCAATTGGAAAACTCACAAGCACTTCGAATGCAATGTTTCCCACGTTTTCGCTCATTTCACGGTTCCGCTGGAGACGTTCTTCGCCTCCTGGCACAAAACAGGGAACGCAGTCGGTAGGACGTTTTTTTATTTTCTTACTTCTCAGAGAGTTGCCTACTGTGTTCCTCTTATGGCAAGCACTAGACAACCAGAACAGTTACAGAAGAGAGTCATGTCCGTTCTCGGCTCTAGTTACATTATCACAAAGTCAGAGCAATTCCATTGGCGTCGGCTTCAAAACGAAGCCGTGCCGAAACCCGGGATCGAACCAGGGACCTTTAGATCTTCAGTCCAACGCTCTCCCAACTGAGCTATTTCGGCTGACGTACAGCGCCCCTCTTTTGCACGTCTGCCCCGTTGCCAATTTCACAGTCATCTTCGTCTGAAAGAACACAGGGACGCCGAAAGGCGAACAGCAGATGCAGTAAAGTACCACACACATTTCTTCTGCTTCCATCGTCGTAACTAGCAAACATGTCGACTCGATTCATGTAATATTGACTTCGCTGACGCTAGAAAAGCTGTGCTATATCGATGCCACGTGCAACTAGTGTGCAGAGAACGAGGCAGAGGAAGGAGTGAGCCTCTCCAACGTGTGTGAGGCAGTATCTAGCAGATACACGCGGTAAAACGTTTGACTTGCGTTTGCTCATTAATTGCTACACGTCATCGTCTGCAAGCTAAAATAATCACATCTGCACTGCCCAGAGAGGCGACACTTGCACTGACACCTGGTGGACGGTTGTGAGACGAGGAGATGAGCTGTGGCTTCTGGGCACGACTGTAGCGCTGCACCCTGGAGCCAAGAACACTGCACCTTGCTGGCGGCCCACGTGTTTAGTAGTGACGCAACTGCTAGGATGCAGCTGAACGTCCATCTTCTGAGAGCGAGAAAATTTCCGCAGTCGGCAGGACTCGAACCTACGCTCCCAGAGGGAATCTGATTTCAAGTCAGACGCCTTAACCACTCGGCCACGACTGCACGTCTCAGAGGCGTCTCTCGACAACTGAAACTCCCACCTTTGCTAGCAATCTCATGGCAGAAGGCAGCATGGGCTCACTCTTTTCTGTAGTGATTCCACTGCCAGCACATTAGACGTTACGAAAGTGTATTAATTTTCGCCCCGACAGGGACTAGAACCCAGGACCCTTTGGTTGAAAACCTAACGCTCTACCGACTGAGCTATCCGCACCCACGCACGAGCATTGTCATACAGCTGCGTCGTGTGCGAGTGATTCGCATGTCGTAATTGCTGGCTTATGGCTCCAATGGCGACTTCACCGACTTCCCACTGACGCGCCGCTGACGCTAGTTTTCTGGCGTCTTAAGGGATGGACATACTTGCAAGTAGCTGCGAGATCATTGAAAAGAAACGCGGCGCCATTGCTTTTGCCGCACTCGACTGATTGAATTGCAATTCCTAAAAAGGAATGAACCTTCACTCTGTCCAACAATTTCAAGCACGTGTGTGTACTCACGAACTCGGCGAAGGCGCGAGAAAATGACGGGGGCGCACTCGTGGGCCTGCGACGGCTTCCTGCAGTCACATCGTCAGTGCGAGGTGGACCGGTAGGCACAGGAAGCAGCGGCCGTCGTGAAACTCAGCATTCTTAAACGGAAATTTTCGTCTTGTTTAGAATGGCGTCATTGGTTTGCACGCTCATTCATGCGTGTGAAAGTATTTGCTGCTCTTTACGCAGAATCGCACGCAGCCGGCGGGATTCGAAACTACTTTCGAGTCAGACGCCTTAACCACTCGGCCACGGCTGCCCCGAACGCAGCGTTCTCCCGACACGTGCAAATTGAACCGTTTAAAGCACTGTGGTGTCAGAAAACGGCGTTGCTGCATTCTTTTCCGTAGTGTTTCCACCACTACCAGAGGAAACGCTACCAAATTATTAAAATTTCCGCCCGAACAGGGACTTGAACCCTGGACCCTTAGGTTAAAAGCCTAATGCTCTACCGACTGAGCTATCCGGGCTCACAACGCCTTATGAAACATCTCACGATGCACAACGACACATTGACTCATGTCCTTTACTGTTGTGCAATCGCTGCATGGAGCTGTTAGTAGTTAAACGTCGCCTGAATGCTGTCTGCAAACTTATCGCGCAAAGCTCGTAACAGACCATCGAACAATGTTGACACACGATGCAAAAACAAACTGCAGCAGTCGTTACGTCTCATACGTTGGAGTAGAGGATTTACGTGTTTTGTCGACACTCATCGGGCAATTGGAAAATTCACAAGCACTTCGAATGCAATGTTTCCCACGTTTTCGCTCATTTCACGGTTCCGCTGGAGACGTTCTTCACCTCCTGGCACAAAACAGGGAACGCAGTCGGTAGGACGTTTTTTTATTTTCTTACTTCTCAGAGAGTTGCCTACTGTGTTCCTCTTATGGCAAGCACTAGACAACCAGAACAGTTACAGAAGAGAGTCATGTCCGTTCTCGGCTCTAGTTACATTATCACAAAGTCAGAGCAATTCCATTGGCGTCGGCTTCAAAACGAAGCCGTGCCGAAACCCGGGATCGAACCAGGGACCTTTAGATCTTCAGTCTAACGCTCTCCCAACTGAGCTATTTCGGCTGACGTACAGCGCCCCTCTTTTGCACGTCTGCCCCGTTGCCAATTTCACAGTCATCTTCGTCTGAAAGAACACAGGGACGCCGAAAGGCGAACAGCAGATGCAGTAAAGTACCACACACATTTCTTCTGCTTCCATCGTCGTAACTAGCAAACATGTCGACTCGATTCATGTAATATCGACTTCGCTGACGCTAGAAAAGCTGTGCTATATCGATGCCACGTGCAACTAGTGTGCAGAGAACGAGGCAGAGGAAGGAGTGAGCCTCTCCAACGTGTGTGAGGCAGTATCTAGCAGATACACGCGGTAAAACGTTTGACTTGCGTTTGCTCATTAATTGCTACACGTCATCGTTTGCAAGCTAAAATAATCACATCTGCACTGCCCAGAGAGGCGACACTTGCACTGACACCTGGTGGACGGTTGTGAGACGAGGAGATGAGCTGTGGCTTCTGGGCACGACTGTAGCGCTGCACCCTGGAGCCAAGAACACTGCACCTTGCTGGCGGCCCACGTGTTTAGTAGTGACGCAACTGCTAGGATGCAGCTGAACGTCCATCTTCTGAGAGCGAGAAAATTTCCGCAGTCGGCAGGACTCGAACCTACGCTCCCAGAGGGAATCTGATTTCAAGTCAGACGCCTTAACCACTCGGCCACGACTGCACGTCTCAGAAGCGTCTCTCGACAACTGAAACTCCCACCTTTGCAAGCAATCTCATGGCAGAAGGCAGCATGGGCTCACTCTTTTCTGTAGTGATTCCACTGCCAGCACATTAGACGTTACGAAAGTGTATTAATTTTCGCCCCGACAGGGACTAGAACCCAGGACCCTTTGGTTGAAAACCTAACGCTCTACCGACTGAGCTATCCGCACCCACGCACGAGCATTGTCATACAGCTGCGTCGTGTGCGAGTGATTCGTATGTCGTAATTGCTGGCTTATGGCTCCAATGGCGACTTCACCGACTTCCCACTGACGCGCCGCTGACGCTAGTTTTCTGGCGTCTTAAGGGATGGACATACTTGCAAGTAGCTGCGAGATCATTGAAAAGAAACGCGGCGCCATTGCTTTTGCCGCACTCGACTGATTGAATTGCAATTCCTAAAAAGGAATGAACCTTCACTCTGTCCAACAATTTCAAGCACGTGTGTGTACTCACGAACTCGGCGAAGGCGCGAGAAAATGACGGGGGCGCACTCGTGGGCCTGCGACGGCTTCCTGCAGTCACATCGTCAGTGCGAGGTGGACCGGTAGGCACAGGAAGCAGCGGCCGTCGTGAAACTCAGCATTCTTAAACGGAAATTTTCGTCTTGTTTAGAATGGCGTCATTGGTTTGCACGCTCATTCATGCGTGTGAAAGTATTTGCTGCTCTTTACGCAGAATCGCACGCAGCCGGCGGGATTCGAAACTACTTTCGAGTCAGACGCCTTAACCACTCGGCCACGGCTGCCCCGAACGCAGCGTTCTCCCGACACGTGCAAATTGAACCGTTTAAAGCACTGTGGTGTCAGAAAACGGCGTTGCTGCATTCTTTTCCGTAGTGTTTCCACCACTACCAGAGGAAACGCTACCAAATTATTAAAATTTCCGCCCGAACAGGGACTTGAACCCTGGACCCTTAGGTTAAAAGCCTAATGCTCTACCGACTGAGCTATCCGGGCTCACAACGCCTTATGAAACATCTCACGATGCACAACGACACATTGACTCATGTCCTTTACTGTTGTGCAATCGCTGCATGGAGCTGTTAGTAGTTAAACGTCGCCTGAATGCTGTCTGCAAACTTATCGCGCAAAGCTCGTAACAGACCATCGAACAATGTTGACACACGATGCAAAAACAAACTGCAGCAGTCGTTACGTCTCATACGTTGGAGTAGAGGATTTACGTGTTTTGTCGACACTCATCGGGCAATTGGAAAATTCACAAGCACTTCGAATGCAATGTTTCCCACGTTTTCGCTCACGGTTCCGCTGGAGACGTTCTTCACCTCCTGGCACAAAACAGGGAACGCAGTCGGTAGGACGTTTTTTTATTTTCTTACTTCTCAGAGAGTTGCCTACTGTGTTCCTCTTATGGCAAGCACTAGACAACCAGAACAGTTACAGAAGAGAGTCATGTCCGTTCTCGGCTCTAGTTACATTATCACAAAGTCAGAGCAATTCCATTGGCGTCGGCTTCAAAACGAAGCCGTGCCGAAACCCGGGATCGAACCAGGGACCTTTAGATCTTCAGTCTAACGCTCTCCCAACTGAGCTATTTCGGCTGACGTACAGCGCCCCTCTTTTGCACGTCTGCCCCGTTGCCAATTTCACAGTCATCTTCGTCTGAAAGAACACAGGGACGCCGAAAGGCGAACAGCAGATGCAGTAAAGTACCACACACATTTCTTCTGCTTCCATCGTCGTAACTAGCAAACATGTCGACTCGATTCATGTAATATCGACTTCGCTGACGCTAGAAAAGCTGTGCTATATCGATGCCACGTGCAACTAGTGTGCAGAGAACGAGGCAGAGGAAGGAGTGAGCCTCTCCAACGTGTGTGAGGCAGTATCTAGCAGATACACGCGGTAAAACGTTTGACTTGCGTTTGCTCATTAATTGCTACACGTCATCGTTTGCAAGCTAAAATAATCACATCTGCACTGCCCAGAGAGGCGACACTTGCACTGACACCTGGTGGACGGTTGTGAGACAAGGAGATGAGCTGTGGCTTCTGGGCACGACTGTAGCGCTGCACCCTGGAGCCAAGAACACTGCACCTTGCTGGCGGCCCACGTGTTTAGTAGTGACGCAACTGCTAGGACGCAGCTGAACGTCCATCTTCTGAGAGCGAGAAAATTTCCGCAGTCGGCAGGACTCGAACCTACGCTCCCAGAGGGAATCTGATTTCAAGTCAGACGCCTTAACCACTCGGCCACGACTGCACGTCTCAGAAGCGTCTCTCGACAACTGAAACTCCCACCTTTGCAAGCAATCTCATGGCAGAAGGCAGCATGGGCTCACTCTTTTCTGTAGTGATTCCACTGCCAGCACATTAGACGTTACGAAAGTGTATTAATTTTCGCCCCGACAGGGACTAGAACCCAGGACCCTTTGGTTGAAAACCTAACGCTCTACCGACTGAGCTATCCGCACCCACGCACGAGCATTGTCATACAGCTGCGTCGTGTGCGAGTGATTCGCATGTCGTAATTGCTGGCTTATGGCTCCAATGGCGACTTCACCGACTTCCCACTGACGCGCCGCTGACGCTAGTTTTCTGGCGTCTTAAGGGATGGACATACTTGCAAGTAGCTGCGAGATCATTGAAAAGAAACGCGGCGCCATTGCTTTTGCCGCACTCGACTGATTGAATTGCAATTCCTAAAAAGGAATGAACCTTCACTCTGTCCAACAATTTCAAGCACGTGTGTGTACTCACGAACTCGGCGAAGGCGCGAGAAAATGACGGGGGCGCACTCGTGGGCCTGCGACGGCTTCCTGCAGTCACATCGTCAGTGCGAGGTGGACCGGTAGGCACAGGAAGCAGCGGCCGTCGTGAAACTCAGCATTCTTAAACGGAAATTTTCGTCTTGTTTAGAATGGCGTCATTGGTTTGCACGCTCATTCATGCGTGTGAAAGTATTTGCTGCTCTTTACGCAGAATCGCACGCAGCCGGCGGGATTCGAAACTACTTTCGAGTCAGACGCCTTAACCACTCGGCCACGGCTGCCCCGAACGCAGCGTTCTCCCGACACGTGCAAATTGAACCGTTTAAAGCACTGTGGTGTCAGAAAACGGCGTTGCTGCATTCTTTTCCGTAGTGTTTCCACCACTACCAGAGGAAACGCTACCAAATTATTAAAATTTCCGCCCGAACAGGGACTTGAACCCTGGACCCTTAGGTTAAAAGCCTAATGCTCTACCGACTGAGCTATCCGGGCTCACAACGCCTTATGAAACATCTCACGATGCACAACGACACATTGACTCATGTCCTTTACTGTTGTGCAATCGCTGCATGGAGCTGTTAGTAGTTAAACGTCGCCTGAATGCTGTCTGCAAACTTATCGCGCAAAGTTCGTAACAGACCATCGAACAATGTTGACACACGATGCAAAAACAAACTGCAGCAGTCGTTACGTCTCATACGTTGGAGTAGAGGATTTACGTGTTTTGTCGACACTCATCGGGCAATTGGAAAATTCACAAGCACTTCGAATGCAATGTTTCCCACGTTTTCGCTCATTTCACGGTTCTAGTTACATTATCACAAAGTCAGAGCAATTCCATTGGCGTCGGCTTCAAAACGAAGCCGTGCCGAAACCCGGGATCGAACCAGGGACCTTTAGATCTTCAGTCTAACGCTCTCCCAACTGAGCTATTTCGGCTGACGTACAGCGCCCCTCTTTTGCACGTCTGCCCCGTTGCCAATTTCACAGTCATCTTCGTCTGAAAGAACACAGGGACGCCGAAAGGCGAACAGCAGATGCAGTAAAGTACCACACACATTTCTTCTGCTTCCATCGTCGTAACTAGCACACATGTCGACTCGATTCATGTAATATTGACTTCGCTGACGCTAGAAAAGCTGTGCTATATCGATGCCACGTGCAACTAGTGTGCAGAGAACGAGGCAGAGGAAGGAGTGAGCCTCTCCAACGTGTGTGAGGCAGTATCTAGCAGATACACGCGGTAAAACGTTTGACTTGCGTTTGCTCATTAATTGCTACACGTCATCGTTTGCAAGCTAAAATAATCACATCTGCACTGCCCAGAGAGGCGACACTTGCACTGACACCTGGTGGACGGTTGTGAGACAAGGAGATGAGCTGTGGCTTCTGGGCACGACTGTAGCGCTGCACCCTGGAGCCAAGAACACTGCACCTTGCTGGCGGCCCACGTGTTTAGTAGTGACGCAACTGCTAGGATGCAGCTGAACGTCCATCTTCTGAGAGCGAGAAAATTTCCGCAGTCGGCAGGACTCGAACCTACGCTCCCAGAGGGAATCTGATTTCAAGTCAGACGCCTTAACCACTCGGCCACGACTGCACGTCTCAGAAGCGTCTCTCGACAACTGAAACTCCCACCTTTGCAAGCAATCTCATGGCAGAAGGCAGCATGGGCTCACTCTTTTCTGTAGTGATTCCACTGCCAGCACATTAGACGTTACGAAAGTGTATTAATTTTCGCCCCGACAGGGACTAGAACCCAGGACCCTTTGGTTGAAAACCTAACGCTCTACCGACTGAGCTATCCGCACCCACGCACGAGCATTGTCATACAGCTGCGTCGTGTGCGAGTGATTCGCATGTCGTAATTGCTGGCTTATGGCTCCAATGGCGACTTCACCGACTTCCCACTGACGCGCCGCTGACGCTAGTTTTCTGGCGTCTTAAGGGATGGACATACTTGCAAGTAGCTGCGAGATCATTGAAAAGAAACGCGGCGCCATTGCTTTTGCCGCACTCGACTGATTGAATTGCAATTCCTAAAAAGGAATGAACCTTCACTCTGTCCAACAATTTCAAGCACGTGTGTGTACTCACGAACTCGGCGAAGGCGCGAGAAAATGACGGGGGCGCACTCGTGGGCCTGCGACGGCTTCCTGCAGTCACATCGTCAGTGCGAGGTGGACCGGTAGGCACAGGAAGCAGCGGCCGTCGTGAAACTCAGCATTCTTAAACGGAAATTTTCGTCTTGTTTAGAATGGCGTCATTGGTTTGCACGCTCATTCATGCGTGTGAAAGTATTTGCTGCTCTTTACGCAGAATCGCACGCAGCCGGCGGGATTCGAAACTACTTTCGAGTCAGACGCCTTAACCACTCGGCCACGGCTGCCCCGAACGCAGCGTTCTCCCGACACGTGCAAATTGAACCGTTTAAAGCACTGTGGTGTCAGAAAACGGCGTTGCTGCATTCTTTTCCGTAGTGTTTCCACCACTACCAGAGGAAACGCTACCAAATTATTAAAATTTCCGCCCGAACAGGGACTTGAACCCTGGACCCTTAGGTTAAAAGCCTAATGCTCTACCGACTGAGCTATCCGGGCTCACAACGCCTTATGAAACATCTCACGATGCACAACGACACATTGACTCATGTCCTTTACTGTTGTGCAATCGCTGCATGGAGCTGTTAGTAGTTAAACGTCGCCTGAATGCTGTCTGCAAACTTATCGCGCAAAGCTCGTAACAGACCATCGAACAATGTTGACACACGATGCAAAAACAAACTGCAGCAGTCGTTACGTCTCATACGTTGGAGTAGAGGATTTACGTGTTTTGTCGACACTCATCGGGCAATTGGAAAATTCACAAGCACTTCGAATGCAATGTTTCCCACGTTTTCGCTCATTTCACGGTTCCGCTGGAGACGTTCTTCACCTCCTGGCACAAAACAGGGAACGCAGTCGGTAGGACGTTTTTTTATTTTCTTACTTCTCAGAGAGTTGCCTACTGTGTTCCTCTTATGGCAAGCACTAGACAACCAGAACAGTTACAGAAGAGAGTCATGTCCGTTCTCGGCTCTAGTTACATTATCACAAAGTCAGAGCAATTCCATTGGCGTCGGCTTCAAAACGAAGCCGTGCCGAAACCCGGGATCGAACCAGGGACCTTTAGATCTTCAGTCTAACGCTCTCCCAACTGAGCTATTTCGGCTGACGTACAGCGCCCCTCTTTTGCACGTCTGCCCCGTTGCCAATTTCACAGTCATCTTCGTCTGAAAGAACACAGGGACGCCGAAAGGCGAACAGCAGATGCAGTAAAGTACCACACACATTTCTTCTGCTTCCATCGTCGTAACTAGCAAACATGTCGACTCGATTCATGTAATATTGACTTCGCTGACGCTAGAAAAGCTGTGCTATATCGATGCCACGTGCAACTAGTGTGCAGAGAACGAGGCAGAGGAAGGAGTGAGCCTCTCCAACGTGTGTGAGGCAGTATCTAGCAGATACACGCGGTAAAACGTTTGACTTGCGTTTGCTCATTAATTGCTACACGTCATCGTCTGCAAGCTAAAATAATCACATCTGCACTGCCCAGAGAGGCGACACTTGCACTGACACCTGGTGGACGGTTGTGAGACGAGGAGATGAGCTGTGGCTTCTGGGCACGACTGTAGCGCTGCACCCTGGAGCCAAGAACACTGCACCTTGCTGGCGGCCCACGTGTTTAGTAGTGACGCAACTGCTAGGATGCAGCTGAACGTCCATCTTCTGAGAGCGAGAAAATTTCCGCAGTCGGCAGGACTCGAACCTACGCTCCCAGAGGGAATCTGATTTCAAGTCAGACGCCTTAACCACTCGGCCACGACTGCACGTCTCAGAAGCGTCTCTCGACAACTGAAACTCCCACCTTTGCAAGCAATCTCATGGCAGAAGGCAGCATGGGCTCACTCTTTTCTGTAGTGATTCCACTGCCAGCACATTAGACGTTACGAAAGTGTATTAATTTTCGCCCCGACAGGGACTAGAACCCAGGACCCTTTGGTTGAAAACCTAACGCTCTACCGACTGAGCTATCCGCACCCACGCACGAGAATTGTCATACAGCTGCGTCGTGTGCGAGTGATTCGCATGTCGTAATTGCTGGCTTATGGCTCCAATGGCGACTTCACCGACTTCCCACTGACGCGCCGCTGACGCTAGTTTTCTGGCGTCTTAAGGGATGGACATACTTGCAAGTAGCTGCGAGATCATTGAAAAGAAACGCGGCGCCATTGCTTTTGCCGCACTCGACTGATTGAATTGCAATTCCTAAAAAGGAATGAACCTTCACTCTGTCCAACAATTTCAAGCACGTGTGTGTACTCACGAACTCGGCGAAGGCGCGAGAAAATGACGGGGGCGCACTCGTGGGCCTGCGACGGCTTCCTGCAGTCACATCGTCAGTGCGAGGTGGACCGGTAGGCACAGGAAGCAGCGGCCGTCGTGAAACTCAGCATTCTTAAACGGAAATTTTCGTCTTGTTTAGAATGGCGTCATTGGTTTGCACGCTCATTCATGCGTGTGAAAGTATTTGCTGCTCTTTACGCAGAATCGCACGCAGCCGGCGGGATTCGAAACTACTTTCGAGTCAGACGCCTTAACCACTCGGCCACGGCTGCCCCGAACGCAGCGTTCTCCCGACACGTGCAAATTGAACCGTTTAAAGCACTGTGGTGTCAGAAAACGGCGTTGCTGCATTCTTTTCCGTAGTGTTTCCACCACTACCAGAGGAAACGCTACCAAATTATTAAAATTTCCGCCCGAACAGGGACTTGAACCCTGGACCCTTAGGTTAAAAGCCTAATGCTCTACCGACTGAGCTATCCGGGCTCACAACGCCTTATGAAACATCTCACGATGCACAACGACACATTGACTCATGTCCTTTACTGTTGTGCAATCGCTGCATGGAGCTGTTAGTAGTTAAACGTCGCCTGAATGCTGTCTGCAAACTTATCGCGCAAAGCTCGTAACAGACCATCGAACAATGTTGACACACGATGCAAAAACAAACTGCAGCAGTCGTTACGTCTCATACGTTGGAGTAGAGGATTTACGTGTTTTGTCGACACTCATCGGGCAATTGGAAAATTCACAAGCACTTCGAATGCAATGTTTCCCACGTTTTCGCTCATTTCACGGTTCCGCTGGAGACGTTCTTCACCTCCTGGCACAAAACAGGGAACGCAGTCGGTAGGACGTTTTTTTATTTTCTTACTTCTCAGAGAGTTGCCTACTGTGTTCCTCTTATGGCAAGCACTAGACAACCAGAACAGTTACAGAAGAGAGTCATGTCCGTTCTCGGCTCTAGTTACATTATCACAAAGTCAGAGCAATTCCATTGGCGTCGGCTTCAAAACGAAGCCGTGCCGAAACCCGGGATCGAACCAGGGACCTTTAGATCTTCAGTCTAACGCTCTCCCAACTGAGCTATTTCGGCTGACGTACAGCGCCCCTCTTTTGCACGTCTGCCCCGTTGCCAATTTCACAGTCATCTTCGTCTGAAAGAACACAGGGACGCCGAAAGGCGAACAGCAGATGCAGTAAAGTACCACACACATTTCTTCTGCTTCCATCGTCGTAACTAGCAAACATGTCGACTCGATTCATGTAATATTGACTTCGCTGACGCTAGAAAAGCTGTGCTATATCGATGCCACGTGCAACTAGTGTGCAGAGAACGAGGCAGAGGAAGGAGTGAGCCTCTCCAACGTGTGTGAGGCAGTATCTAGCAGATACACGCGGTAAAACGTTTGACTTGCGTTTGCTCATTAATTGCTACACGTCATCGTTTGCAAGCTAAAATAATCACATCTGCACTGCCCAGAGAGGCGACACTTGCACTGACACCTGGTGGACGGTTGTGAGACAAGGAGATGAGCTGTGGCTTCTGGGCACGACTGTAGCGCTGCACCCTGGAGCCAAGAACACTGCACCTTGCTGGCGGCCCACGTGTTTAGTAGTGACGCAACTGCTAGGATGCAGCTGAACGTCCATCTTCTGAGAGCGAGAAAATTTCCGCAGTCGGCAGGACTCGAACCTACGCTCCCAGAGGGAATCTGATTTCAAGTCAGACGCCTTAACCACTCGGCCACGACTGCACGTCTCAGAAGCGTCTCTCGACAACTGAAACTCCCACCTTTGCAAGCAATCTCATGGCAGAAGGCAGCATGGGCTCACTCTTTTCTGTAGTGATTCCACTGCCAGCACATTAGACGTTACGAAAGTGTATTAATTTTCGCCCCGACAGGGACTAGAACCCAGGACCCTTTGGTTGAAAACCTAACGCTCTACCGACTGAGCTATCCGCACCCACGCACGAGCATTGTCATACAGCTGCGTCGTGTGCGAGTGATTCGCATGTCGTAATTGCTGGCTTATGGCTCCAATGGCGACTTCACCGACTTCCCACTGACGCGCCGCTGACGCTAGTTTTCTGGCGTCTTAAGGGATGGACATACTTGCAAGTAGCTGCGAGATCATTGAAAAGAAACGCGGCGCCATTGCTTTTGCCGCACTCGACTGATTGAATTGCAATTCCTAAAAAGGAATGAACCTTCACTCTGTCCAACAATTTCAAGCACGTGTGTGTACTCACGAACTCGGCGAAGGCGCGAGAAAATGACGGGGGCGCACTCGTGGGCCTGCGACGGCTTCCTGCAGTCACATCGTCAGTGCGAGGTGGACCGGTAGGCACAGGAAGCAGCGGCCGTCGTGAAACTCAGCATTCTTAAACGGAAATTTTCGTCTTGTTTAGAATGGCGTCATTGGTTTGCACGCTCATTCATGCGTGTGAAAGTATTTGCTGCTCTTTACGCAGAATCGCACGCAGCCGGCGGGATTCGAAACTACTTTCGAGTCAGACGCCTTAACCACTCGGCCACGGCTGCCCCGAACGCAGCGTTCTCCCGACACGTGCAAATTGAACCGTTTAAAGCACTGTGGTGTCAGAAAACGGCGTTGCTGCATTCTTTTCCGTAGTGTTTCCACCACTACCAGAGGAAACGCTACCAAATTATTAAAATTTCCGCCCGAACAGGGACTTGAACCCTGGACCCTTAGGTTAAAAGCCTAATGCTCTACCGACTGAGCTATCCGGGCTCACAACGCCTTATGAAACATCTCACGATGCACAACGACACATTGACTCATGTCCTTTACTGTTGTGCAATCGCTGCATGGAGCTGTTAGTAGTTAAACGTCGCCTGAATGCTGTCTGCAAACTTATCGCGCAAAGCTCGTAACAGACCATCGAACAATGTTGACACACGATGCAAAAACAAACTGCAGCAGTCGTTACGTCTCATACGTTGGAGTAGAGGATTTACGTGTTTTGTCGACACTCATCGGGCAATTGGAAAATTCACAAGCACTTCGAATGCAATGTTTCCCACGTTTTCGCTCATTTCACGGTTCCGCTGGAGACGTTCTTCACCTCCTGGCACAAAACAGGGAACGCAGTCGGTAGGACGTTTTTTTATTTTCTTACTTCTCAGAGAGTTGCCTACTGTGTTCCTCTTATGGCAAGCACTAGACAACCAGAACAGTTACAGAAGAGAGTCATGTCCGTTCTCGGCTCTAGTTACATTATCACAAAGTCAGAGCAATTCCATTGGCGTCGGCTTCAAAACGAAGCCGTGCCGAAACCCGGGATCGAACCAGGGACCTTTAGATCTTCAGTCTAACGCTCTCCCAACTGAGCTATTTCGGCTGACGTACAGCGCCCCTCTTTTGCACGTCTGCCCCGTTGCCAATTTCACAGTCATCTTCGTCTGAAAGAACACAGGGACGCCGAAAGGCGAACAGCAGATGCAGTAAAGTACCACACACATTTCTTCTGCTTCCATCGTCGTAACTAGCAAACATGTCGACTCGATTCATGTAATATTGACTTCGCTGACGCTAGAAAAGCTGTGCTATATCGATGCCACGTGCAACTAGTGTGCAGAGAACGAGGCAGAGGAAGGAGTGAGCCTCTCCAACGTGTGTGAGGCAGTATCTAGCAGATACACGCGGTAAAACGTTTGACTTGCGTTTGCTCATTAATTGCTACACGTCATCGTCTGCAAGCTAAAATAATCACATCTGCACTGCCCAGAGAGGCGACACTTGCACTGACACCTGGTGGACGGTTGTGAGACGAGGAGATGAGCTGTGGCTTCTGGGCACGACTGTAGCGCTGCACCCTGGAGCCAAGAACACTGCACCTTGCTGGCGGCCCACGTGTTTAGTAGTGACGCAACTGCTAGGATGCAGCTGAACGTCCATCTTCTGAGAGCGAGAAAATTTCCGCAGTCGGCAGGACTCGAACCTACGCTCCCAGAGGGAATCTGATTTCAAGTCAGACGCCTTAACCACTCGGCCACGACTGCACGTCTCAGAAGCGTCTCTCGACAACTGAAACTCCCACCTTTGCAAGCAATCTCATGGCAGAAGGCAGCATGGGCTCACTCTTTTCTGTAGTGATTCCACTGCCAGCACATTAGACGTTACGAAAGTGTATTAATTTTCGCCCCGACAGGGACTAGAACCCAGGACCCTTTGGTTGAAAACCTAACGCTCTACCGACTGAGCTATCCGCACCCACGCACGAGCATTGTCATACAGCTGCGTCGTGTGCGAGTGATTCGCATGTCGTAATTGCTGGCTTATGGCTCCAATGGCGACTTCACCGACTTCCCACTGACGCGCCGCTGACGCTAGTTTTCTGGCGTCTTAAGGGATGGACATACTTGCAAGTAGCTGCGAGATCATTGAAAAGAAACGCGGCGCCATTGCTTTTGCCGCACTCGACTGATTGAATTGCAATTCCTAAAAAGGAATGAACCTTCACTCTGTCCAACAATTTCAAGCACGTGTGTGTACTCACGAACTCGGCGAAGGCGCGAGAAAATGACGGGGGCGCACTCGTGGGCCTGCGACGGCTTCCTGCAGTCACATCGTCAGTGCGAGGTGGACCGGTAGGCACAGGAAGCAGCGGCCGTCGTGAAACTCAGCATTCTTAAACGGAAATTTTCGTCTTGTTTAGAATGGCGTCATTGGTTTGCACGCTCATTCATGCGTGTGAAAGTATTTGCTGCTCTTTACGCAGAATCGCACGCAGCCGGCGGGATTCGAAACTACTTTCGAGTCAGACGCCTTAACCACTCGGCCACGGCTGCCCCGAACGCAGCGTTCTCCCGACACGTGCAAATTGAACCGTTTAAAGCACTGTGGTGTCAGAAAACGGCGTTGCTGCATTCTTTTCCGTAGTGTTTCCACCACTACCAGAGGAAACGCTACCAAATTATTAAAATTTCCGCCCGAACAGGGACTTGAACCCTGGACCCTTAGGTTAAAAGCCTAATGCTCTACCGACTGAGCTATCCGGGCTCACAACGCCTTATGAAACATCTCACGATGCACAACGACACATTGACTCATGTCCTTTACTGTTGTGCAATCGCTGCATGGAGCTGTTAGTAGTTAAACGTCGCCTGAATGCTGTCTGCAAACTTATCGCGCAAAGCTCGTAACAGACCATCGAACAATGTTGACACACGATGCAAAAACAAACTGCAGCAGTCGTTACGTCTCATACGTTGGAGTAGAGGATTTACGTGTTTTGTCGACACTCATCGGGCAATTGGAAAATTCACAAGCACTTCGAATGCAATGTTTCCCACGTTTTCGCTCATTTCACGGTTCCGCTGGAGACGTTCTTCACCTCCTGGCACAAAACAGGGAACGCAGTCGGTAGGACGTTTTTTTATTTTCTTACTTCTCAGAGAGTTGCCTACTGTGTTCCTCTTATGGCAAGCACTAGACAACCAGAACAGTTACAGAAGAGAGTCATGTCCGTTCTCGGCTCTAGTTACATTATCACAAAGTCAGAGCAATTCCATTGGCGTCGGCTTCAAAACGAAGCCGTGCCGAAACCCGGGATCGAACCAGGGACCTTTAGATCTTCAGTCTAACGCTCTCCCAACTGAGCTATTTCGGCTGACGTACAGCGCCCCTCTTTTGCACGTCTGCCCCGTTGCCAATTTCACAGTCATCTTCGTCTGAAAGAACACAGGGACGCCGAAAGGCGAACAGCAGATGCAGTAAAGTACCACACACATTTCTTCTGCTTCCATCGTCGTAACTAGCAAACATGTCGACTCGATTCATGTAATATTGACTTCGCTGACGCTAGAAAAGCTGTGCTATATCGATGCCACGTGCAACTAGTGTGCAGAGAACGAGGCAGAGGAAGGAGTGAGCCTCTCCAACGTGTGTGAGGCAGTATCTAGCAGATACACGCGGTAAAACGTTTGACTTGCGTTTGCTCATTAATTGCTACACGTCATCGTCTGCAAGCTAAAATAATCACATCTGCACTGCCCAGAGAGGCGACACTTGCACTGACACCTGGTGGACGGTTGTGAGACGAGGAGATGAGCTGTGGCTTCTGGGCACGACTGTAGCGCTGCACCCTGGAGCCAAGAACACTGCACCTTGCTGGCGGCCCACGTGTTTAGTAGTGACGCAACTGCTAGGATGCAGCTGAACGTCCATCTTCTGAGAGCGAGAAAATTTCCGCAGTCGGCAGGACTCGAACCTACGCTCCCAGAGGGAATCTGATTTCAAGTCAGACGCCTTAACCACTCGGCCACGACTGCACGTCTCAGAAGCGTCTCTCGACAACTGAAACTCCCACCTTTGCAAGCAATCTCATGGCAGAAGGCAGCATGGGCTCACTCTTTTCTGTAGTGATTCCACTGCCAGCACATTAGACGTTACGAAAGTGTATTAATTTTCGCCCCGACAGGGACTAGAACCCAGGACCCTTTGGTTGAAAACCTAACGCTCTACCGACTGAGCTATCCGCACCCACGCACGAGCATTGTCATACAGCTGCGTCGTGTGCGAGTGATTCGCATGTCGTAATTGCTGGCTTATGGCTCCAATGGCGACTTCACCGACTTCCCACTGACGCGCCGCTGACGCTAGTTTTCTGGCGTCTTAAGGGATGGACATACTTGCAAGTAGCTGCGAGATCATTGAAAAGAAACGCGGCGCCATTGCTTTTGCCGCACTCGACTGATTGAATTGCAATTCCTAAAAAGGAATGAACCTTCACTCTGTCCAACAATTTCAAGCACGTGTGTGTACTCACGAACTCGGCGAAGGCGCGAGAAAATGACGGGGGCGCACTCGTGGGCCTGCGACGGCTTCCTGCAGTCACATCGTCAGTGCGAGGTGGACCGGTAGGCACAGGAAGCAGCGGCCATCGTGAAACTCAGCATTCTTAAACGGAAATTTTCGTCTTGTTTAGAATGGCGTCATTGGTTTGCACGCTCATTCATGCGTGTGAAAGTATTTGCTGCTCTTTACGCAGAATCGCACGCAGCCGGCGGGATTCGAAACTACTTTCGAGTCAGACGCCTTAACCACTCGGCCACGGCTGCCCCGAACGCAGCGTTCTCCCGACACGTGCAAATTGAACCGTTTAAAGCACTGTGGTGTCAGAAAACGGCGTTGCTGCATTCTTTTCCGTAGTGTTTCCACCACTACCAGAGGAAACGCTACCAAATTATTAAAATTTCCGCCCGAACAGGGACTTGAACCCTGGACCCTTAGGTTAAAAGCCTAATGCTCTACCGACTGAGCTATCCGGGCTCACAACGCCTTATGAAACATCTCACGATGCACAACGACACATTGACTCATGTCCTTTACTGTTGTGCAATCGCTGCATGGAGCTGTTAGTAGTTAAACGTCGCCTGAATGCTGTCTGCAAACTTATCGCGCAAAGCTCGTAACAGACCATCGAACAATGTTGACACACGATGCAAAAACAAACTGCAGCAGTCGTTACGTCTCATACGTTGGAGTAGAGGATTTACGTGTTTTGTCGACACTCATCGGGCAATTGGAAAATTCACAAGCACTTCGAATGCAATGTTTCCCACGTTTTCGCTCATTTCACGGTTCCGCTGGAGACGTTCTTCACCTCCTGGCACAAAACAGGGAACGCAGTCGGTAGGACGTTTTTTTATTTTCTTACTTCTCAGAGAGTTGCCTACTGTGTTCCTCTTATGGCAAGCACTAGACAACCAGAACAGTTACAGAAGAGAGTCATGTCCGTTCTCGGCTCTAGTTACATTATCACAAAGTCAGAGCAATTCCATTGGCGTCGGCTTCAAAACGAAGCCGTGCCGAAACCCGGGATCGAACCAGGGACCTTTAAATCTTCAGTCTAACGCTCTCCCAACTGAGCTATTTCGGCTGACGTACAGCGCCCCTCTTTTGCACGTCTGCCCCGTTGCCAATTTCACAGTCATCTTCGTCTGAAAGAACACAGGGACGCCGAAAGGCGAACAGCAGATGCAGTAAAGTACCACACACATTTCTTCTGCTTCCATCGTCGTAACTAGCAAACATGTCGACTCGATTCATGTAATATTGACTTCGCTGACGCTAGAAAAGCTGTGCTATATCGATGCCACGTGCAACTAGTGTGCAGAGAACGAGGCAGAGGAAGGAGTGAGCCTCTCCAACGTGTGTGAGGCAGTATCTAGCAGATACACGCGGTAAAACGTTTGACTTGCGTTTGCTCATTAATTGCTACACGTCATCGTCTGCAAGCTAAAATAATCACATCTGCACTGCCCAGAGAGGCGACACTTGCACTGACACCTGGTGGACGGTTGTGAGACGAGGAGATGAGCTGTGGCTTCTGGGCACGACTGTAGCGCTGCACCCTGGAGCCAAGAACACTGCACCTTGCTGGCGGCCCACGTGTTTAGTAGTGACGCAACTGCTAGGATGCAGCTGAACGTCCATCTTCTGAGAGCGAGAAAATTTCCGCAGTCGGCAGGACTCGAACCTACGCTCCCAGAGGGAATCTGATTTCAAGTCAGACGCCTTAACCACTCGGCCACGACTGCACGTCTCAGAAGCGTCTCTCGACAACTGAAACTCCCACCTTTGCAAGCAATCTCATGGCAGAAGGCAGCATGGGCTCACTCTTTTCTGTAGTGATTCCACTGCCAGCACATTAGACGTTACGAAAGTGTATTAATTTTCGCCCCGACAGGGACTAGAACCCAGGACCCTTTGGTTGAAAACCTAACGCTCTACCGACTGAGCTATCCGCACCCACGCACGAGCATTGTCATACAGCTGCGTCGTGTGCGAGTGATTCGCATGTCGTAATTGCTGGCTTATGGCTCCAATGGCGACTTCACCGACTTCCCACTGACGCGCCGCTGACGCTAGTTTTCTGGCGTCTTAAGGGATGGACATACTTGCAAGTAGCTGCGAGATCATTGAAAAGAAACGCGGCGCCATTGCTTTTGCCGCACTCGACTGATTGAATTGCAATTCCTAAAAAGGAATGAACCTTCACTCTGTCCAACAATTTCAAGCACGTGTGTGTACTCACGAACTCGGCGAAGGCGCGAGAAAATGACGGGGGCGCACTCGTGGGCCTGCGACGGCTTCCTGCAGTCACATCGTCAGTGCGAGGTGGACCGGTAGGCACAGGAAGCAGCGGCCATCGTGAAACTCAGCATTCTTAAACGGAAATTTTCGTCTTGTTTAGAATGGCGTCATTGGTTTGCACGCTCATTCATGCGTGTGAAAGTATTTGCTGCTCTTTACGCAGAATCGCACGCAGCCGGCGGGATTCGAAACTACTTTCGAGTCAGACGCCTTAACCACTCGGCCACGGCTGCCCCGAACGCAGCGTTCTCCCGACACGTGCAAATTGAACCGTTTAAAGCACTGTGGTGTCAGAAAACGGCGTTGCTGCATTCTTTTCCGTAGTGTTTCCACCACTACCAGAGGAAACGCTACCAAATTATTAAAATTTCCGCCCGAACAGGGACTTGAACCCTGGACCCTTAGGTTAAAAGCCTAATGCTCTACCGACTGAGCTATCCGGGCTCACAACGCCTTATGAAACATCTCACGATGCACAACGACACATTGACTCATGTCCTTTACTGTTGTGCAATCGCTGCATGGAGCTGTTAGTAGTTAAACGTCGCCTGAATGCTGTCTGCAAACTTATCGCGCAAAGCTCGTAACAGACCATCGAACAATGTTGACACACGATGCAAAAACAAACTGCAGCAGTCGTTACGTCTCATACGTTGGAGTAGAGGATTTACGTGTTTTGTCGACACTCATCGGGCAATTGGAAAATTCACAAGCACTTCGAATGCAATGTTTCCCACGTTTTCGCTCATTTCACGGTTCCGCTGGAGACGTTCTTCACCTCCTGGCACAAAACAGGGAACGCAGTCGGTAGGACGTTTTTTTATTTTCTTACTTCTCAGAGAGTTGCCTACTGTGTTCCTCTTATGGCAAGCACTAGACAACCAGAACAGTTACAGAAGAGAGTCATGTCCGTTCTCGGCTCTAGTTACATTATCACAAAGTCAGAGCAATTCCATTGGCGTCGGCTTCAAAACGAAGCCGTGCCGAAACCCGGGATCGAACCAGGGACCTTTAGATCTTCAGTCTAACGCTCTCCCAACTGAGCTATTTCGGCTGACGTACAGCGCCCCTCTTTTGCACGTCTGCCCCGTTGCCAATTTCACAGTCATCTTCGTCTGAAAGAACACAGGGACGCCGAAAGGCGAACAGCAGATGCAGTAAAGTACCACACACATTTCTTCTGCTTCCATCGTCGTAACTAGCAAACATGTCGACTCGATTCATGTAATATTGACTTCGCTGACGCTAGAAAAGCTGTGCTATATCGATGCCACGTGCAACTAGTGTGCAGAGAACGAGGCAGAGGAAGGAGTGAGCCTCTCCAACGTGTGTGAGGCAGTATCTAGCAGATACACGCGGTAAAACGTTTGACTTGCGTTTGCTCATTAATTGCTACACGTCATCGTCTGCAAGCTAAAATAATCACATCTGCACTGCCCAGAGAGGCGACACTTGCACTGACACCTGGTGGACGGTTGTGAGACGAGGAGATGAGCTGTGGCTTCTGGGCACGACTGTAGCGCTGCACCCTGGAGCCAAGAACACTGCACCTTGCTGGCGGCCCACGTGTTTAGTAGTGACGCAACTGCTAGGATGCAGCTGAACGTCCATCTTCTGAGAGCGAGAAAATTTCCGCAGTCGGCAGGACTCGAACCTACGCTCCCAGAGGGAATCTGATTTCAAGTCAGACGCCTTAACCACTCGGCCACGACTGCACGTCTCAGAAGCGTCTCTCGACAACTGAAACTCCCACCTTTGCAAGCAATCTCATGGCAGAAGGCAGCATGGGCTCACTCTTTTCTGTAGTGATTCCACTGCCAGCACATTAGACGTTACGAAAGTGTATTAATTTTCGCCCCGACAGGGACTAGAACCCAGGACCCTTTGGTTGAAAACCTAACGCTCTACCGACTGAGCTATCCGCACCCACGCACGAGCATTGTCATACAGCTGCGTCGTGTGCGAGTGATTCGCATGTCGTAATTGCTGGCTTATGGCTCCAATGGCGACTTCACCGACTTCCCACTGACGCGCCGCTGACGCTAGTTTTCTGGCGTCTTAAGGGATGGACATACTTGCAAGTAGCTGCGAGATCATTGAAAAGAAACGCGGCGCCATTGCTTTTGCCGCACTCGACTGATTGAATTGCAATTCCTAAAAAGGAATGAACCTT
Source organism: Schistocerca gregaria (assembly GCF_023897955.1). Lineage (NCBI taxonomy): Eukaryota > Metazoa > Arthropoda > Insecta > Orthoptera > Acrididae > Schistocerca > Schistocerca gregaria. Next base: position 474,175 of record NW_026061796.1, on the reverse strand, counting down.
CACTCTGTCCAACAATTTCAAGCACGTGTGTGTACTCACGAACTCGGCGAAGGCGCGAGAAAATGACGGGGGCGCACTCGTGGGCCTGCGACGGCTTCCTGCAGTCACATCGTCAGTGCGAGGTGGACCGGTAGGCACAGGAAGCAGCGGCCATCGTGAAACTCAGCATTCTTAAACGGAAATTTTCGTCTTGTTTAGAATGGCGTCATTGGTTTGCACGCTCATTCATGCGTGTGAAAGTATTTGCTGCTCTTTACGCAGAATCGCACGCAGCCGGCGGGATTCGAAACTACTTTCGAGTCAGACGCCTTAACCACTCGGCCACGGCTGCCCCGAACGCAGCGTTCTCCCGACACGTGCAAATTGAACCGTTTAAAGCACTGTGGTGTCAGAAAACGGCGTTGCTGCATTCTTTTCCGTAGTGTTTCCACCACTACCAGAGGAAACGCTACCAAATTATTAAAATTTCCGCCCGAACAGGGACTTGAACCCTGGACCCTTAGGTTAAAAGCCTAATGCTCTACCGACTGAGCTATCCGGGCTCACAACGCCTTATGAAACATCTCACGATGCACAACGACACATTGACTCATGTCCTTTACTGTTGTGCAATCGCTGCATGGAGCTGTTAGTAGTTAAACGTCGCCTGAATGCTGTCTGCAAACTTATCGCGCAAAGCTCGTAACAGACCATCGAACAATGTTGACACACGATGCAAAAACAAACTGCAGCAGTCGTTACGTCTCATACGTTGGAGTAGAGGATTTACGTGTTTTGTCGACACTCATCGGGCAATTGGAAAATTCACAAGCACTTCGAATGCAATGTTTCCCACGTTTTCGCTCATTTCACGGTTCCGCTGGAGACGTTCTTCACCTCCTGGCACAAAACAGGGAACGCAGTCGGTAGGACGTTTTTTTATTTTCTTACTTCTCAGAGAGTTGCCTACTGTGTTCCTCTTATGGCAAGCACTAGACAACCAGAACAGTTACAGAAGAGAGTCATGTCCGTTCTCGGCTCTAGTTACATTATCACAAAGTCAGAGCAATTCCATTGGCGTCGGCTTCAAAACGAAGCCGTGCCGAAACCCGGGATCGAACCAGGGACCTTTAGATCTTCAGTCTAACGCTCTCCCAACTGAGCTATTTCGGCTGACGTACAGCGCCCCTCTTTTGCACGTCTGCCCCGTTGCCAATTTCACAGTCATCTTCGTCTGAAAGAACACAGGGACGCCGAAAGGCGAACAGCAGATGCAGTAAAGTACCACACACATTTCTTCTGCTTCCATCGTCGTAACTAGCAAACATGTCGACTCGATTCATGTAATATTGACTTCGCTGACGCTAGAAAAGCTGTGCTATATCGATGCCACGTGCAACTAGTGTGCAGAGAACGAGGCAGAGGAAGGAGTGAGCCTCTCCAACGTGTGTGAGGCAGTATCTAGCAGATACACGCGGTAAAACGTTTGACTTGCGTTTGCTCATTAATTGCTACACGTCATCGTCTGCAAGCTAAAATAATCACATCTGCACTGCCCAGAGAGGCGACACTTGCACTGACACCTGGTGGACGGTTGTGAGACGAGGAGATGAGCTGTGGCTTCTGGGCACGACTGTAGCGCTGCACCCTGGAGCCAAGAACACTGCACCTTGCTGGCGGCCCACGTGTTTAGTAGTGACGCAACTGCTAGGATGCAGCTGAACGTCCATCTTCTGAGAGCGAGAAAATTTCCGCAGTCGGCAGGACTCGAACCTACGCTCCCAGAGGGAATCTGATTTCAAGTCAGACGCCTTAACCACTCGGCCACGACTGCACGTCTCAGAAGCGTCTCTCGACAACTGAAACTCCCACCTTTGCAAGCAATCTCATGGCAGAAGGCAGCATGGGCTCACTCTTTTCTGTAGTGATTCCACTGCCAGCACATTAGACGTTACGAAAGTGTATTAATTTTCGCCCCGACAGGGACTAGAACCCAGGACCCTTTGGTTGAAAACCTAACGCTCTACCGACTGAGCTATCCGCACCCACGCACGAGCATTGTCATACAGCTGCGTCGTGTGCGAGTGATTCGCATGTCGTAATTGCTGGCTTATGGCTCCAATGGCGACTCCACCGACTTCCCACTGACGCGCCGCTGACGCTAGTTTTCTGGCGTCTTAAGGGATGGACATACTTGCAAGTAGCTGCGAGATCATTGAAAAGAAACGCGGCGCCATTGCTTTTGCCGCACTCGACTGATTGAATTGCAATTCTTAAAAAGGAATGAACCTTCACTCTGTCCAACAATTTCAAGCACGTGTGTGTACTCACGAACTCGGCGAAGGCGCGAGAAAATGACGGGGGCGCACTCGTGGGCCTGCGACGGCTTCCTGCAGTCACATCGTCAGTGCGAGGTGGACCGGTAGGCACAGGAAGCAGCGGCCGTCGTGAAACTCAGCATTCTTAAACGGAAATTTTCGTCTTGTTTAGAATGGCGTCATTGGTTTGCACGCTCATTCATGCGTGTGAAAGTATTTGCTGCTCTTTACGCAGAATCGCACGCAGCCGGCGGGATTCGAAACTACTTTCGAGTCAGACGCCTTAACCACTCGGCCACGGCTGCCCCGAACGCAGCGTTCTCCCGACACGTGCAAATTGAACCGTTTAAAGCACTGTGGTGTCAGAAAACGGCGTTGCTGCATTCTTTTCCGTAGTGTTTCCACCACTACCAGAGGAAACGCTACCAAATTATTAAAATTTCCGCCCGAACAGGGACTTGAACCCTGGACCCTTAGGTTAAAAGCCTAATGCTCTACCGACTGAGCTATCCGGGCTCACAACGCCTTATGAAACATCTCACGATGCACAACGACACATTGACTCATGTCCTTTACTGTTGTGCAATCGCTGCATGGAGCTGTTAGTAGTTAAACGTCGCCTGAATGCTGTCTGCAAACTTATCGCGCAAAGCTCGTAACAGACCATCGAACAATGTTGACACACGATGCAAAAACAAACTGCAGCAGTCGTTACGTCTCATACGTTGGAGTAGAGGATTTACGTGTTTTGTCGACACTCATCGGGCAATTGGAAAATTCACAAGCACTTCGAATGCAATGTTTCCCACGTTTTCGCTCATTTCACGGTTCCGCTGGAGACGTTCTTCACCTCCTGGCACAAAACAGGGAACGCAGTCGGTAGGACGTTTTTTTATTTTCTTACTTCTCAGAGAGTTGCCTACTGTGTTCCTCTTATGGCAAGCACTAGACAACCAGAACAGTTACAGAAGAGAGTCATGTCCGTTCTCGGCTCTAGTTACATTATCACAAAGTCAGAGCAATTCCATTGGCGTCGGCTTCAAAACGAAGCCGTGCCGAAACCCGGGATCGAACCAGGGACCTTTAGATCTTCAGTCTAACGCTCTCCCAACTGAGCTATTTCGGCTGACGTACAGCGCCCCTCTTTTGCACGTCTGCCCCGTTGCCAATTTCACAGTCATCTTCGTCTGAAAGAACACAGGGACGCCGAAAGGCGAACAGCAGATGCAGTAAAGTACCACACACATTTCTTCTGCTTCCATCGTCGTAACTAGCAAACATGTCGACTCGATTCATGTAATATTGACTTCGCTGACGCTAGAAAAGCTGTGCTATATCGATGCCACGTGCAACTAGTGTGCAGAGAACGAGGCAGAGGAAGGAGTGAGCCTCTCCAACGTGTGTGAGGCAGTATCTAGCAGATACACGCGGTAAAACGTTTGACTTGCGTTTGCTCATTAATTGCTACACGTCATCGTCTGCAAGCTAAAATAATCACATCTGCACTGCCCAGAGAGGCGACACTTGCACTGACACCTGGTGGACGGTTGTGAGACGAGGAGATGAGCTGTGGCTTCTGGGCACGACTGTAGCGCTGCACCCTGGAGCCAAGAACACTGCACCTTGCTGGCGGCCCACGTGTTTAGTAGTGACGCAACTGCTAGGATGCAGCTGAACGTCCATCTTCTGAGAGCGAGAAAATTTCCGCAGTCGGCAGGACTCGAACCTACGCTCCCAGAGGGAATCTGATTTCAAGTCAGACGCCTTAACCACTCGGCCACGACTGCACGTCTCAGAAGCGTCTCTCGACAACTGAAACTCCCACCTTTGCAAGCAATCTCATGGCAGAAGGCAGCATGGGCTCACTCTTTTCTGTAGTGATTCCACTGCCAGCACATTAGACGTTACGAAAGTGTATTAATTTTCGCCCCGACAGGGACTAGAACCCAGGACCCTTTGGTTGAAAACCTAACGCTCTACCGACTGAGCTATCCGCACCCACGCACGAGCATTGTCATACAGCTGCGTCGTGTGCGAGTGATTCGCATGTCGTAATTGCTGGCTTATGGCTCCAATGGCGACTCCACCGACTTCCCACTGACGCGCCGCTGACGCTAGTTTTCTGGCGTCTTAAGGGATGGACATACTTGCAAGTAGCTGCGAGATCATTGAAAAGAAACGCGGCGCCATTGCTTTTGCCGCACTCGACTGATTGAATTGCAATTCTTAAAAAGGAATGAACCTTCACTCTGTCCAACAATTTCAAGCACGTGTGTGTACTCACGAACTCGGCGAAGGCGCGAGAAAATGACGGGGGCGCACTCGTGGGCCTGCGACGGCTTCCTGCAGTCACATCGTCAGTGCGAGGTGGACCGGTAGGCACAGGAAGCAGCGGCCGTCGTGAAACTCAGCATTCTTAAACGGAAATTTTCGTCTTGTTTAGAATGGCGTCATTGGTTTGCACGCTCATTCATGCGTGTGAAAGTATTTGCTGCTCTTTACGCAGAATCGCACGCAGCCGGCGGGATTCGAAACTACTTTCGAGTCAGACGCCTTAACCACTCGGCCACGGCTGCCCCGAACGCAGCGTTCTCCCGACACGTGCAAATTGAACCGTTTAAAGCACTGTGGTGTCAGAAAACGGCGTTGCTGCATTCTTTTCCGTAGTGTTTCCACCACTACCAGAGGAAACGCTACCAAATTATTAAAATTTCCGCCCGAACAGGGACTTGAACCCTGGACCCTTAGGTTAAAAGCCTAATGCTCTACCGACTGAGCTATCCGGGCTCACAACGCCTTATGAAACATCTCACGATGCACAACGACACATTGACTCATGTCCTTTACTGTTGTGCAATCGCTGCATGGAGCTGTTAGTAGTTAAACGTCGCCTGAATGCTGTCTGCAAACTTATCGCGCAAAGCTCGTAACAGACCATCGAACAATGTTGACACACGATGCAAAAACAAACTGCAGCAGTCGTTACGTCTCATACGTTGGAGTAGAGGATTTACGTGTTTTGTCGACACTCATCGGGCAATTGGAAAATTCACAAGCACTTCGAATGCAATGTTTCCCACGTTTTCGCTCATTTCACGGTTCCGCTGGAGACGTTCTTCACCTCCTGGCACAAAACAGGGAACGCAGTCGGTAGGACGTTTTTTTATTTTCTTACTTCTCAGAGAGTTGCCTACTGTGTTCCTCTTATGGCAAGCACTAGACAACCAGAACAGTTACAGAAGAGAGTCATGTCCGTTCTCGGCTCTAGTTACATTATCACAAAGTCAGAGCAATTCCATTGGCGTCGGCTTCAAAACGAAGCCGTGCCGAAACCCGGGATCGAACCAGGGACCTTCAGATCTTCAGTCTAACGCTCTCCCAACTGAGCTATTTCGGCTGACGTACAGCGCCCCTCTTTTGCACGTCTGCCCCGTTGCCAATTTCACAGTCATCTTCGTCTGAAAGAACACAGGGACGCCGAAAGGCGAACAGCAGATGCAGTAAAGTACCACACACATTTCTTCTGCTTCCATCGTCGTAACTAGCAAACATGTCGACTCGATTCATGTAATATTGACTTCGCTGACGCTAGAAAAGCTGTGCTATATCGATGCCACGTGCAACTAGTGTGCAGAGAACGAGGCAGAGGAAGGAGTGAGCCTCTCCAACGTGTGTGAGGCAGTATCTAGCAGATACACGCGGTAAAACGTTTGACTTGCGTTTGCTCATTAATTGCTACACGTCATCGTCTGCAAGCTAAAATAATCACATCTGCACTGCCCAGAGAGGCGACACTTGCACTGACACCTGGTGGACGGTTGTGAGACGAGGAGATGAGCTGTGGCTTCTGGGCACGACTGTAGCGCTGCACCCTGGAGCCAAGAACACTGCACCTTGCTGGCGGCCCACGTGTTTAGTAGTGACGCAACTGCTAGGATGCAGCTGAACGTCCATCTTCTGAGAGCGAGAAAATTTCCGCAGTCGGCAGGACTCGAACCTACGCTCCCAGAGGGAATCTGATTTCAAGTCAGACGCCTTAACCACTCGGCCACGACTGCACGTCTCAGAAGCGTCTCTCGACAACTGAAACTCCCACCTTTGCAAGCAATCTCATGGCAGAAGGCAGCATGGGCTCACTCTTTTCTGTAGTGATTCCACTGCCAGCACATTAGACGTTACGAAAGTGTATTAATTTTCGCCCCGACAGGGACTAGAACCCAGGACCCTTTGGTTGAAAACCTAACGCTCTACCGACTGAGCTATCCGCACCCACGCACGAGCATTGTCATACAGCTGCGTCGTGTGCGAGTGATTCGCATGTCGTAATTGCTGGCTTATGGCTCCAATGGCGACTTCACCGACTTCCCACTGACGCGCCGCTGACGCTAGTTTTCTGGCGTCTTAAGGGATGGACATACTTGCAAGTAGCTGCGAGATCATTGAAAAGAAACGCAGCGCCATTGCTTTTGCCGCACTCGACTGATTGAATTGCAATTCCTAAAAAGGAATGAACCTTCACTCTGTCCAACAATTTCAAGCACGTGTGTGTACTCACGAACTCGGCGAAGGCGCGAGAAAATGACGGGGGCGCACTCGTGGGCCTGCGACGGCTTCCTGCAGTCACATCGTCAGTGCGAGGTGGACCGGTAGGCACAGGAAGCAGCGGCCGTCGTGAAACTCAGCATTCTTAAACGGAAATTTTCGTCTTGTTTAGAATGGCGTCATTGGTTTGCACGCTCATTCATGCGTGTGAAAGTATTTGCTGCTCTTTACGCAGAATCGCACGCAGCCGGCGGGATTCGAAACTACTTTCGAGTCAGACGCCTTAACCACTCGGCCACGGCTGCCCCGAACGCAGCGTTCTCCCGACACGTGCAAATTGAACCGTTTAAAGCACTGTGGTGTCAGAAAACGGCGTTGCTGCATTCTTTTCCGTAGTGTTTCCACCACTACCAGAGGAAACGCTACCAAATTATTAAAATTTCCGCCCGAACAGGGACTTGAACCCTGGACCCTTAGGTTAAAAGCCTAATGCTCTACCGACTGAGCTATCCGGGCTCACAACGCCTTATGAAACATCTCACGATGCACAACGACACATTGACTCATGTCCTTTACTGTTGTGCAATCGCTGCATGGAGCTGTTAGTAGTTAAACGTCGCCTGAATGCTGTCTGCAAACTTATCGCGCAAAGCTCGTAACAGACCATCGAACAATGTTGACACACGATGCAAAAACAAACTGCAGCAGTCGTTACGTCTCATACGTTGGAGTAGAGGATTTACGTGTTTTGTCGACACTCATCGGGCAATTGGAAAATTCACAAGCACTTCGAATGCAATGTTTCCCACGTTTTCGCTCATTTCACGGTTCCGCTGGAGACGTTCTTCACCTCCTGGCACAAAACAGGGAACGCAGTCGGTAGGACGTTTTTTTATTTTCTTACTTCTCAGAGAGTTGCCTACTGTGTTCCTCTTATGGCAAGCACTAGACAACCAGAACAGTTACAGAAGAGAGTCATGTCCGTTCTCGGCTCTAGTTACATTATCACAAAGTCAGAGCAATTCCATTGGCGTCGGCTTCAAAACGAAGCCGTGCCGAAACCCGGGATCGAACCAGGGACCTTTAGATCTTCAGTCTAACGCTCTCCCAACTGAGCTATTTCGGCTGACGTACAGCGCCCCTCTTTTGCACGTCTGCCCCGTTGCCAATTTCACAGTCATCTTCGTCTGAAAGAACACAGGGACGCCGAAAGGCGAACAGCAGATGCAGTAAAGTACCACACACATTTCTTCTGCTTCCATCGTCGTAACTAGCAAACATGTCGACTCGATTCATGTAATATTGACTTCGCTGACGCTAGAAAAGCTGTGCTATATCGATGCCACGTGCAACTAGTGTGCAGAGAACGAGGCAGAGGAAGGAGTGAGCCTCTCCAACGTGTGTGAGGCAGTATCTAGCAGATACACGCGGTAAAACGTTTGACTTGCGTTTGCTCATTAATTGCTACACGTCATCGTCTGCAAGCTAAAATAATCACATCTGCACTGCCCAGAGAGGCGACACTTGCACTGACACCTGGTGGACGGTTGTGAGACGAGGAGATGAGCTGTGGCTTCTGGGCACGACTGTAGCGCTGCACCCTGGAGCCAAGAACACTGCACCTTGCTGGCGGCCCACGTGTTTAGTAGTGACGCAACTGCTAGGATGCAGCTGAACGTCCATCTTCTGAGAGCGAGAAAATTTCCGCAGTCGGCAGGACTCGAACCTACGCTCCCAGAGGGAATCTGATTTCAAGTCAGACGCCTTAACCACTCGGCCACGACTGCACGTCTCAGAAGCGTCTCTCGACAACTGAAACTCCCACCTTTGCAAGCAATCTCATGGCAGAAGGCAGCATGGGCTCACTCTTTTCTGTAGTGATTCCACTGCCAGCACATTAGACGTTACGAAAGTGTATTAATTTTCGCCCCGACAGGGACTAGAACCCAGGACCCTTTGGTTGAAAACCTAACGCTCTACCGACTGAGCTATCCGCACCCACGCACGAGCATTGTCATACAGCTGCGTCGTGTGCGAGTGATTCGCATGTCGTAATTGCTGGCTTATGGCTCCAATGGCGACTTCACCGACTTCCCACTGACGCGCCGCTGACGCTAGTTTTCTGGCGTCTTAAGGGATGGACATACTTGCAAGTAGCTGCGAGATCATTGAAAAGAAACGCGGCGCCATTGCTTTTGCCGCACTCGACTGATTGAATTGCAATTCCTAAAAAGGAATGAACCTTCACTCTGTCCAACAATTTCAAGCACGTGTGTGTACTCACGAACTCGGCGAAGGCGCGAGAAAATGACGGGGGCGCACTCGTGGGCCTGCGACGGCTTCCTGCAGTCACATCGTCAGTGCGAGGTGGACCGGTAGGCACAGGAAGCAGCGGCCGTCGTGAAACTCAGCATTCTTAAACGGAAATTTTCGTCTTGTTTAGAATGGCGTCATTGGTTTGCACGCTCATTCATGCGTGTGAAAGTATTTGCTGCTCTTTACGCAGAATCGCACGCAGCCGGCGGGATTCGAAACTACTTTCGAGTCAGACGCCTTAACCACTCGGCCACGGCTGCCCCGAACGCAGCGTTCTCCCGACACGTGCAAATTGAACCGTTTAAAGCACTGTGGTGTCAGAAAACGGCGTTGCTGCATTCTTTTCCGTAGTGTTTCCACCACTACCAGAGGAAACGCTACCAAATTATTAAAATTTCCGCCCGAACAGGGACTTGAACCCTGGACCCTTAGGTTAAAAGCCTAATGCTCTACCGACTGAGCTATCCGGGCTCACAACGCCTTATGAAACATCTCACGATGCACAACGACACATTGACTCATGTCCTTTACTGTTGTGCAATCGCTGCATGGAGCTGTTAGTAGTTAAACGTCGCCTGAATGCTGTCTGCAAACTTATCGCGCAAAGCTCGTAACAGACCATCGAACAATGTTGACACACGATGCAAAAACAAACTGCAGCAGTCGTTACGTCTCATACGTTGGAGTAGAGGATTTACGTGTTTTGTCGACACTCATCGGGCAATTGGAAAATTCACAAGCACTTCGAATGCAATGTTTCCCACGTTTTCGCTCATTTCACGGTTCCGCTGGAGACGTTCTTCACCTCCTGGCACAAAACAGGGAACGCAGTCGGTAGGACGTTTTTTTTATTTTCTTACTTCTCAGAGAGTTGCCTACTGTGTTCCTCTTATGGCAAGCACTAGACAACCAGAACAGTTACAGAAGAGAGTCATGTCCGTTCTCGGCTCTAGTTACATTATCACAAAGTCAGAGCAATTCCATTGGCGTCGGCTTCAAAACGAAGCCGTGCCGAAACCCGGGATCGAACCAGGGACCTTTAGATCTTCAGTCTAACGCTCTCCCAACTGAGCTATTTCGGCTGACGTACAGCGCCCCTCTTTTGCACGTCTGCCCCGTTGCCAATTTCACAGTCATCTTCGTCTGAAAGAACACAGGGACGCCGAAAGGCGAACAGCAGATGCAGTAAAGTACCACACACATTTCTTCTGCTTCCATCGTCGTAACTAGCAAACATGTCGACTCGATTCATGTAATATTGACTTCGCTGACGCTAGAAAAGCTGTGCTATATCGATGCCACGTGCAACTAGTGTGCAGAGAACGAGGCAGAGGAAGGAGTGAGCCTCTCCAACGTGTGTGAGGCAGTATCTAGCAGATACACGCGGTAAAACGTTTGACTTGCGTTTGCTCATTAATTGCTACACGTCATCGTCTGCAAGCTAAAATAATCACATCTGCACTGCCCAGAGAGGCGACACTTGCACTGACACCTGGTGGACGGTTGTGAGACGAGGAGATGAGCTGTGGCTTCTGGGCACGACTGTAGCGCTGCACCCTGGAGCCAAGAACACTGCACCTTGCTGGCGGCCCACGTGTTTAGTAGTGACGCAACTGCTAGGATGCAGCTGAACGTCCATCTTCTGAGAGCGAGAAAATTTCCGCAGTCGGCAGGACTCGAACCTACGCTCCCAGAGGGAATCTGATTTCAAGTCAGACGCCTTAACCACTCGGCCACGACTGCACGTCTCAGAAGCGTCTCTCGACAACTGAAACTCCCACCTTTGCAAGCAATCTCATGGCAGAAGGCAGCATGGGCTCACTCTTTTCTGTAGTGATTCCACTGCCAGCACATTAGACGTTACGAAAGTGTATTAATTTTCGCCCCGACAGGGACTAGAACCCAGGACCCTTTGGTTGAAAACCTAACGCTCTACCGACTGAGCTATCCGCACCCACGCACGAGCATTGTCATACAGCTGCGTCGTGTGCGAGTGATTCGCATGTCGTAATTGCTGGCTTATGGCTCCAATGGCGACTTCACCGACTTCCCACTGACGCGCCGCTGACGCTAGTTTTCTGGCGTCTTAAGGGATGGACATACTTGCAAGTAGCTGCGAGATCATTGAAAAGAAACGCGGCGCCATTGCTTTTGCCGCACTCGACTGATTGAATTGCAATTCCTAAAAAGGAATGAACCTTCACTCTGTCCAACAATTTCAAGCACGTGTGTGTACTCACGAACTCGGCGAAGGCGCGAGAAAATGACGGGGGCGCACTCGTGGGCCTGCGACGGCTTCCTGCAGTCACATCGTCAGTGCGAGGTGGACCGGTAGGCACAGGAAGCAGCGGCCGTCGTGAAACTCAGCATTCTTAAACGGAAATTTTCGTCTTGTTTAGAATGGCGTCATTGGTTTGCACGCTCATTCATGCGTGTGAAAGTATTTGCTGCTCTTTACGCAGAATCGCACGCAGCCGGCGGGATTCGAAACTACTTTCGAGTCAGACGCCTTAACCACTCGGCCACGGCTGCCCCGAACGCAGCGTTCTCCCGACACGTGCAAATTGAACCGTTTAAAGCACTGTGGTGTCAGAAAACGGCGTTGCTGCATTCTTTTCCGTAGTGTTTCCACCACTACCAGAGGAAACGCTACCAAATTATTAAAATTTCCGCCCGAACAGGGACTTGAACCCTGGACCCTTAGGTTAAAAGCCTAATGCTCTACCGACTGAGCTATCCGGGCTCACAACGCCTTATGAAACATCTCACGATGCACAACGACACATTGACTCATGTCCTTTACTGTTGTGCAATCGCTGCATGGAGCTGTTAGTAGTTAAACGTCGCCTGAATGCTGTCTGCAAACTTATCGCGCAAAGCTCGTAACAGACCATCGAACAATGTTGACACACGATGCAAAAACAAACTGCAGCAGTCGTTACGTCTCATACGTTGGAGTAGAGGATTTACGTGTTTTGTCGACACTCATCGGGCAATTGGAAAATTCACAAGCACTTCGAATGCAATGTTTCCCACGTTTTCGCTCATTTCACGGTTCCGCTGGAGACGTTCTTCACCTCCTGGCACAAAACAGGGAACGCAGTCGGTAGGACGTTTTTTTTATTTTCTTACTTCTCAGAGAGTTGCCTACTGTGTTCCTCTTATGGCAAGCACTAGACAACCAGAACAGTTACAGAAGAGAGTCATGTCCGTTCTCGGCTCTAGTTACATTATCACAAAGTCAGAGCAATTCCATTGGCGTCGGCTTCAAAACGAAGCCGTGCCGAAACCCGGGATCGAACCAGGGACCTTTAGATCTTCAGTCTAACGCTCTCCCAACTGAGCTATTTCGGCTGACGTACAGCGCCCCTCTTTTGCACGTCTGCCCCGTTGCCAATTTCACAGTCATCTTCGTCTGAAAGAACACAGGGACGCCGAAAGGCGAACAGCAGATGCAGTAAAGTACCACACACATTTCTTCTGCTTCCATCGTCGTAACTAGCAAACATGTCGACTCGATTCATGTAATATTGACTTCGCTGACGCTAGAAAAGCTGTGCTATATCGATGCCACGTGCAACTAGTGTGCAGAGAACGAGGCAGAGGAAGGAGTGAGCCTCTCCAACGTGTGTGAGGCAGTATCTAGCAGATACACGCGGTAAAACGTTTGACTTGCGTTTGCTCATTAATTGCTACACGTCATCGTCTGCAAGCTAAAATAATCACATCTGCACTGCCCAGAGAGGCGACACTTGCACTGACACCTGGTGGACGGTTGTGAGACGAGGAGATGAGCTGTGGCTTCTGGGCACGACTGTAGCGCTGCACCCTGGAGCCAAGAACACTGCACCTTGCTGGCGGCCCACGTGTTTAGTAGTGACGCAACTGCTAGGATGCAGCTGAACGTCCATCTTCTGAGAGCGAGAAAATTTCCGCAGTCGGCAGGACTCGAACCTACGCTCCCAGAGGGAATCTGATTTCAAGTCAGACGCCTTAACCACTCGGCCACGACTGCACGTCTCAGAAGCGTCTCTCGACAACTGAAACTCCCACCTTTGCAAGCAATCTCATGGCAGAAGGCAGCATGGGCTCACTCTTTTCTGTAGTGATTCCACTGCCAGCACATTAGACGTTACGAAAGTGTATTAATTTTCGCCCCGACAGGGACTAGAACCCAGGACCCTTTGGTTGAAAACCTAACGCTCTACCGACTGAGCTATCCGCACCCACGCACGAGCATTGTCATACAGCTGCGTCGTGTGCGAGTGATTCGCATGTCGTAATTGCTGGCTTATGGCTCCAATGGCGACTTCACCGACTTCCCACTGACGCGCCGCTGACGCTAGTTTTCTGGCGTCTTAAGGGATGGACATACTTGCAAGTAGCTGCGAGATCATTGAAAAGAAACGCGGCGCCATTGCTTTTGCCGCACTCGACTGATTGAATTGCAATTCCTAAAAAGGAATGAACCTTCACTCTGTCCAACAATTTCAAGCACGTGTGTGTACTCACGAACTCGGCGAAGGCGCGAGAAAATGACGGGGGCGCACTCGTGGGCCTGCGACGGCTTCCTGCAGTCACATCGTCAGTGCGAGGTGGACCGGTAGGCACAGGAAGCAGCGGCCGTCGTGAAACTCAGCATTCTTAAACGGAAATTTTCGTCTTGTTTAGAATGGCGTCATTGGTTTGCACGCTCATTCATGCGTGTGAAAGTATTTGCTGCTCTTTACGCAGAATCGCACGCAGCCGGCGGGATTCGAAACTACTTTCGAGTCAGACGCCTTAACCACTCGGCCACGGCTGCCCCGAACGCAGCGTTCTCCCGACACGTGCAAATTGAACCGTTTAAAGCACTGTGGTGTCAGAAAACGGCGTTGCTGCATTCTTTTCCGTAGTGTTTCCACCACTACCAGAGGAAACGCTACCAAATTATTAAAATTTCCGCCCGAACAGGGACTTGAACCCTGGACCCTTAGGTTAAAAGCCTAATGCTCTACCGACTGAGCTATCCGGGCTCACAACGCCTTATGAAACATCTCACGATGCACAACGACACATTGACTCATGTCCTTTACTGTTGTGCAATCGCTGCATGGAGCTGTTAGTAGTTAAACGTCGCCTGAATGCTGTCTGCAAACTTATCGCGCAAAGCTCGTAACAGACCATCGAACAATGTTGACACACGATGCAAAAACAAACTGCAGCAGTCGTTACGTCTCATACGTTGGAGTAGAGGATTTACGTGTTTTGTCGACACTCATCGGGCAATTGGAAAATTCACAAGCACTTCGAATGCAATGTTTCCCACGTTTTCGCTCATTTCACGGTTCCGCTGGAGACGTTCTTCACCTCCTGGCACAAAACAGGGAACGCAGTCGGTAGGACGTTTTTTTTATTTTCTTACTTCTCAGAGAGTTGCCTACTGTGTTCCTCTTATGGCAAGCACTAGACAACCAGAACAGTTACAGAAGAGAGTCATGTCCGTTCTCGGCTCTAGTTACATTATCACAAAGTCAGAGCAATTCCATTGGCGTCGGCTTCAAAACGAAGCCGTGCCGAAACCCGGGATCGAACCAGGGACCTTTAGATCTTCAGTCTAACGCTCTCCCAACTGAGCTATTTCGGCTGACGTACAGCGCCCCTCTTTTGCACGTCTGCCCCGTTGCCAATTTCACAGTCATCTTCGTCTGAAAGAACACAGGGACGCCGAAAGGCGAACAGCAGATGCAGTAAAGTACCACACACATTTCTTCTGCTTCCATCGTCGTAACTAGCAAACATGTCGACTCGATTCATGTAATATTGACTTCGCTGACGCTAGAAAAGCTGTGCTATATCGATGCCACGTGCAACTAGTGTGCAGAGAACGAGGCAGAGGAAGGAGTGAGCCTCTCCAACGTGTGTGAGGCAGTATCTAGCAGATACACGCGGTAAAACGTTTGACTTGCGTTTGCTCATTAATTGCTACACGTCATCGTCTGCAAGCTAAAATAATCACATCTGCACTGCCCAGAGAGGCGACACTTGCACTGACACCTGGTGGACGGTTGTGAGACGAGGAGATGAGCTGTGGCTTCTGGGCACGACTGTAGCGCTGCACCCTGGAGCCAAGAACACTGCACCTTGCTGGAGGCCCACGTGTTTAGTAGTGACGCAACTGCTAGGATGCAGCTGAACGTCCATCTTCTGAGAGCGAGAAAATTTCCGCAGTCGGCAGGACTCGAACCTACGCTCCCAGAGGGAATCTGATTTCAAGTCAGACGCCTTAACCACTCGGCCACGACTGCACGTCTCAGAAGCGTCTCTCGACAACTGAAACTCCCACCTTTGCAAGCAATCTCATGGCAGAAGGCAGCATGGGCTCACTCTTTTCTGTAGTGATTCCACTGCCAGCACATTAGACGTTACGAAAGTGTATTAATTTTCGCCCCGACAGGGACTAGAACCCAGGACCCTTTGGTTGAAAACCTAACGCTCTACCGACTGAGCTATCCGCACCCACGCACGAGCATTGTCATACAGCTGCGTCGTGTGCGAGTGATTCGCATGTCGTAATTGCTGGCTTATGGCTCCAATGGCGACTTCACCGACTTCCCACTGACGCGCCGCTGACGCTAGTTTTCTGGCGTCTTAAGGGATGGACATACTTGCAAGTAGCTGCGAGATCATTGAAAAGAAACGCGGCGCCATTGCTTTTGCCGCACTCGACTGATTGAATTGCAATTCCTAAAAAGGAATGAACCTTCACTCTGTCCAACAATTTCAAGCACGTGTGTGTACTCACGAACTCGGCGAAGGCGCGAGAAAATGACGGGGGCGCACTCGTGGGCCTGCGACGGCTTCCTGCAGTCACATCGTCAGTGCGAGGTGGACCGGTAGTCACAGGAAGCAGCGGCCGTCGTCCGTTCTTAAACGGAAATTTTCGTCTTGTTTAGAATGGCGTCATTGGTTTGCACGCTCATTCATGCGTGTGAAAGTATTTGCTGCTCTTTACGCAGAATCGCACGCAGCCGGCGGGATTCGAAACTACTTTCGAGTCAGACGCCTTAACCACTCGGCCACGGCTGCCCCGAACGCAGCGTTCTCCCGACACGTGCAAATTGAACCGTTTAAAGCACTGTGGTGTCAGAAAACGGCGTTGCTGCATTCTTTTCCGTAGTGTTTCCACCACTACCAGAGGAAACGCTACCAAATTATTAAAATTTCCGCCCGAACAGGGACTTGAACCCTGGACCCTTAGGTTAAAAGCCTAATGCTCTACCGACTGAGCTATCCGGGCTCACAACGCCTTATGAAACATCTCACGATGCACAACGACACATTGACTCATGTCCTTTACTGTTGTGCAATCGCTGCATGGAGCTGTTAGTAGTTAAACGTCGCCTGAATGCTGTCTGCAAACTTATCGCGCAAAGCTCGTAACAGACCATCGAACAATGTTGACACACGATGCAAAAACAAACTGCAGCAGTCGTTACGTCTCATACGTTGGAGTAGAGGATTTACGTGTTTTGTCGACACTCATCGGGCAATTGGAAAATTCACAAGCACTTCGAATGCAATGTTTCCCACGTTTTCGCTCATTTCACGGTTCCGCTGGAGACGTTCTTCACCTCCTGGCACAAAACAGGGAACGCAGTCGGTAGGACGTTTTTTTTATTTTCTTACTTCTCAGAGAGTTGCCTACTGTGTTCCTCTTATGGCAAGCACTAGACAACCAGAACAGTTACAGAAGAGAGTCATGTCCGTTCTCGGCTCTAGTTACATTATCACAAAGTCAGAGCAATTCCATTGGCGTCGGCTTCAAAACGAAGCCGTGCCGAAACCCGGGATCGAACCAGGGACCTTTAGATCTTCAGTCTAACGCTCTCCCAACTGAGCTATTTCGGCTGACGTACAGCGCCCCTCTTTTGCACGTCTGCCCCGTTGCCAATTTCACAGTCATCTTCGTCTGAAAGAACACAGGGACGCCGAAAGGCGAACAGCAGATGCAGTAAAGTACCACACACATTTTTTCTGCTTCCATCGTCGTAACTAGCAAACATGTCGACTCGATTCATGTAATATTGACTTCGCTGACGCTAGAAAAGCTGTGCTATATCGATGCCACGTGCAACTAGTGTGCAGAGAACGAGGCAGAGGAAGGAGTGAGCCTCTCCAACGTGTGTGAGGCAGTATCTAGCAGATACACGCGGTAAAACGTTTGACTTGCGTTTGCTCATTAATTGCTACACGTCATCGTCTGCAAGCTAAAATAATCACATCTGCACTGCCCAGAGAGGCGACACTTGCACTGACACCTGGTGGACGGTTGTGAGACGAGGAGATGAGCTGTGGCTTCTGGGCACGACTGTAGCGCTGCACCCTGGAGCCAAGAACACTGCACCTTGCTGGCGGCCCACGTGTTTAGTAGTGACGCAACTGCTAGGATGCAGCTGAACGTCCATCTTCTGAGAGCGAGAAAATTTCCGCAGTCGGCAGGACTCGAACCTACGCTCCCAGAGGGAATCTGATTTCAAGTCAGACGCCTTAACCACTCGGCCACGACTGCACGTCTCAGAAGCGTCTCTCGACAACTGAAACTCCCACCTTTGCAAGCAATCTCATGGCAGAAGGCAGCATGGGCTCACTCTTTTCTGTAGTGATTCCACTGCCAGCACATTAGACGTTACGAAAGTGTATTAATTTTCGCCCCGACAGGGACTAGAACCCAGGACCCTTTGGTTGAAAACCTAACGCTCTACCGACTGAGCTATCCGCACCCACGCACGAGCATTGTCATACAGCTGCGTCGTGTGCGAGTGATTCGCATGTCGTAATTGCTGGCTTATGGCTCCAATGGCGACTTCACCGACTTCCCACTGACGCGCCGCTGACGCTAGTTTTCTGGCGTCTTAAGGGATGGACATACTTGCAAGTAGCTGCGAGATCATTGAAAAGAAACGCGGCGCCATTGCTTTTGCCGCACTCGACTGATTGAATTGCAATTCCTAAAAAGGAATGAACCTTCACTCTGTCCAACAATTTCAAGCACGTGTGTGTACTCACGAACTCGGCGAAGGCGCGAGAAAATGACGGGGGCGCACTCGTGGGCCTGCGACGGCTTCCTGCAGTCACATCGTCAGTGCGAGGTGGACCGGTAGGCACAGGAAGCAGCGGCCGTCGTGAAACTCAGCATTCTTAAACGGAAATTTTCGTCTTGTTTAGAATGGCGTCATTGGTTTGCACGCTCATTCATGCGTGTGAAAGTATTTGCTGCTCTTTACGCAGAATCGCACGCAGCCGGCGGGATTCGAAACTACTTTCGAGTCAGACGCCTTAACCACTCGGCCACGGCTGCCCCGAACGCAGCGTTCTCCCGACACGTGCAAATTGAACCGTTTAAAGCACTGTGGTGTCAGAAAACGGCGTTGCTGCATTCTTTTCCGTAGTGTTTCCACCACTACCAGAGGAAACGCTACCAAATTATTAAAATTTCCGCCCGAACAGGGACTTGAACCCTGGACCCTTAGGTTAAAAGCCTAATGCTCTACCGACTGAGCTATCCGGGCTCACAACGCCTTATGAAACATCTCACGATGCACAACGACACATTGACTCATGTCCTTTACTGTTGTGCAATCGCTGCATGGAGCTGTTAGTAGTTAAACGTCGCCTGAATGCTGTCTGCAAACTTATCGCGCAAAGCTCGTAACAGACCATCGAACAATGTTGACACACGATGCAAAAACAAACTGCAGCAGTCGTTACGTCTCATACGTTGGAGTAGAGGATTTACGTGTTTTGTCGACACTCATCGGGCAATTGGAAAATTCACAAGCACTTCGAATGCAATGTTTCCCACGTTTTCGCTCATTTCACGGTTCCGCTGGAGACGTTCTTCACCTCCTGGCACAAAACAGGGAACGCAGTCGGTAGGACGTTTTTTTTATTTTCTTACTTCTCAGAGAGTTGCCTACTGTGTTCCTCTTATGGCAAGCACTAGACAACCAGAACAGTTACAGAAGAGAGTCATGTCCGTTCTCGGCTCTAGTTACATTATCACAAAGTCAGAGCAATTCCATTGGCGTCGGCTTCAAAACGAAGCCGTGCCGAAACCCGGGATCGAACCAGGGACCTTTAGATCTTCAGTCTAACGCTCTCCCAACTGAGCTATTTCGGCTGACGTACAGCGCCCCTCTTTTGCACGTCTGCCCCGTTGCCAATTTCACAGTCATCTTCGTCTGAAAGAACACAGGGACGCCGAAAGGCGAACAGCAGATGCAGTAAAGTACCACACACATTTCTTCTGCTTCCATCGTCGTAACTAGCAAACATGTCGACTCGATTCATGTAATATTGACTTCGCTGACGCTAGAAAAGCTGTGCTATATCGATGCCACGTGCAACTAGTGTGCAGAGAACGAGGCAGAGGAAGGAGTGAGCCTCTCCAACGTGTGTGAGGCAGTATCTAGCAGATACACGCGGTAAAACGTTTGACTTGCGTTTGCTCATTAATTGCTACACGTCATCGTCTGCAAGCTAAAATAATCACATCTGCACTGCCCAGAGAGGCGACACTTGCACTGACACCTGGTGGACGGTTGTGAGACGAGGAGATGAGCTGTGGCTTCTGGGCACGACTGTAGCGCTGCACCCTGGAGCCAAGAACACTGCACCTTGCTGGCGGCCCACGTGTTTAGTAGTGACGCAACTGCTAGGATGCAGCTGAACGTCCATCTTCTGAGAGCGAGAAAATTTCCGCAGTCGGCAGGACTCGAACCTACGCTCCCAGAGGGAATCTGATTTCAAGTCAGACGCCTTAACCACTCGGCCACGACTGCACGTCTCAGAAGCGTCTCTCGACAACTGAAACTCCCACCTTTGCAAGCAATCTCATGGCAGAAGGCAGCATGGGCTCACTCTTTTCTGTAGTGATTCCACTGCCAGCACATTAGACGTTACGAAAGTGTATTAATTTTCGCCCCGACAGGGACTAGAACCCAGGACCCTTTGGTTGAAAACCTAACGCTCTACCGACTGAGCTATCCGCACCCACGCACGAGCATTGTCATACAGCTGCGTCGTGTGCGAGTGATTCGCATGTCGTAATTGCTGGCTTATGGCTCCAATGGCGACTTCACCGACTTCCCACTGACGCGCCGCTGACGCTAGTTTTCTGGCGTCTTAAGGGATGGACATACTTGCAAGTAGCTGCGAGATCATTGAAAAGAAACGCGGCGCCATTGCTTTTGCCGCACTCGACTGATTGAATTGCAATTCCTAAAAAGGAATGAACCTTCACTCTGTCCAACAATTTCAAGCACGTGTGTGTACTCACGAACTCGGCGAAGGCGCGAGAAAATGACGGGGGCGCACTCGTGGGCCTGCGACGGCTTCCTGCAGTCACATCGTCAGTGCGAGGTGGACCGGTAGGCACAGGAAGCAGCGGCCGTCGTGAAACTCAGCATTCTTAAACGGAAATTTTCGTCTTGTTTAGAATGGCGTCATTGGTTTGCACGCTCATTCATGCGTGTGAAAGTATTTGCTGCTCTTTACGCAGAATCGCACGCAGCCGGCGGGATTCGAAACTACTTTCGAGTCAGACGCCTTAACCACTCGGCCACGGCTGCCCCGAACGCAGCGTTCTCCCGACACGTGCAAATTGAACCGTTTAAAGCACTGTGGTGTCAGAAAACGGCGTTGCTGCATTCTTTTCCGTAGTGTTTCCACCACTACCAGAGGAAACGCTACCAAATTATTAAAATTTCCGCCCGAACAGGGACTTGAACCCTGGACCCTTAGGTTAAAAGCCTAATGCTCTACCGACTGAGCTATCCGGGCTCACAACGCCTTATGAAACATCTCACGATGCACAACGACACATTGACTCATGTCCTTTACTGTTGTGCAATCGCTGCATGGAGCTGTTAGTAGTTAAACGTCGCCTGAATGCTGTCTGCAAACTTATCGCGCAAAGCTCGTAACAGACCATCGAACAATGTTGACACACGATGCAAAAACAAACTGCAGCAGTCGTTACGTCTCATACGTTGGAGTAGAGGATTTACGTGTTTTGTCGACACTCATCGGGCAATTGGAAAATTCACAAGCACTTCGAATGCAATGTTTCCCACGTTTTCGCTCATTTCACGGTTCCGCTGGAGACGTTCTTCACCTCCTGGCACAAAACAGGGAACGCAGTCGGTAGGACGTTTTTTTTATTTTCTTACTTCTCAGAGAGTTGCCTACTGTGTTCCTCTTATGGCAAGCACTAGACAACCAGAACAGTTACAGAAGAGAGTCATGTCCGTTCTCGGCTCTAGTTACATTATCACAAAGTCAGAGCAATTCCATTGGCGTCGGCTTCAAAACGAAGCCGTGCCGAAACCCGGGATCGAACCAGGGACCTTTAGATCTTCAGTCTAACGCTCTCCCAACTGAGCTATTTCGGCTGACGTACAGCGCCCCTCTTTTGCACGTCTGCCCCGTTGCCAATTTCACAGTCATCTTCGTCTGAAAGAACACAGGGACGCCGAAAGGCGAACAGCAGATGCAGTAAAGTACCACACACATTTCTTCTGCTTCCATCGTCGTAACTAGCAAACATGTCGACTCGATTCATGTAATATTGACTTCGCTGACGCTAGAAAAGCTGTGCTATATCGATGCCACGTGCAACTAGTGTGCAGAGAACGAGGCAGAGGAAGGAGTGAGCCTCTCCAACGTGTGTGAGGCAGTATCTAGCAGATACACGCGGTAAAACGTTTGACTTGCGTTTGCTCATTAATTGCTACACGTCATCGTCTGCAAGCTAAAATAATCACATCTGCACTGCCCAGAGAGGCGACACTTGCACTGACACCTGGTGGACGGTTGTGAGACGAGGAGATGAGCTGTGGCTTCTGGGCACGACTGTAGCGCTGCACCCTGGAGCCAAGAACACTGCACCTTGCTGGCGGCCCACGTGTTTAGTAGTGACGCAACTGCTAGGATGCAGCTGAACGTCCATCTTCTGAGAGCGAGAAAATTTCCGCAGTCGGCAGGACTCGAACCTACGCTCCCAGAGGGAATCTGATTTCAAGTCAGACGCCTTAACCACTCGGCCACGACTGCACGTCTCAGAGGCGTCTCTCGACAACTGAAACTCCCACCTTTGCAAGCAATCTCATGGCAGAAGGCAGCATGGGCTCACTCTTTTCTGTAGTGATTCCACTGCCAGCACATTAGACTTTACGAAAGTGTATTAATTTTCGCCCCGACAGGGACTAGAACCCAGGACCCTTTGGTTGAAAACCTAACGCTCTACCGACTGAGCTATCCGCACCCACGCACGAGCATTGTCATACAGCTGCGTCGTGTGCGAGTGATTCGCATGTCGTAATTGCTGGCTTATGGCTCCAATGGCGACTTCACCGACTTCCCACTGACGCGCCGCTGACGCTAGTTTTCTGGCGTCTTAAGGGATGGACATACTTGCAAGTAGCTGCGAGATCATTGAAAAGAAACGCGGCGCCATTGCTTTTGCCGCACTCGACTGATTGAATTGCAATTCCTAAAAAGGAATGAACCTTCACTCTGTCCAACAATTTCAAGCACGTGTGTGTACTCACGAACTCGGCGAAGGCGCGAGAAAATGACGGGGGCGCACTCGTGGGCCTGCGACGGCTTCCTGCAGTCACATCGTCAGTGCGAGGTGGACCGGTAGGCACAGGAAGCAGCGGCCGTCGTGAAACTCAGCATTCTTAAACGGAAATTTTCGTCTTGTTTAGAATGGCGTCATTGGTTTGCACGCTCATTCATGCGTGTGAAAGTATTTGCTGCTCTTTACGCAGAATCGCACGCAGCCGGCGGGATTCGAAACTACTTTCGAGTCAGACGCCTTAACCACTCGGCCACGGCTGCCCCGAACGCAGCGTTCTCCCGACACGTGCAAATTGAACCGTTTAAAGCACTGTGGTGTCAGAAAACGGCGTTGCTGCATTCTTTTCCGTAGTGTTTCCACCACTACCAGAGGAAACGCTACCAAATTATTAAAATTTCCGCCCGAACAGGGACTTGAACCCTGGACCCTTAGGTTAAAAGCCTAATGCTCTACCGACTGAGCTATCCGGGCTCACAACGCCTTATGAAACATCTCACGATGCACAACGACACATTGACTCATGTCCTTTACTGTTGTGCAATCGCTGCATGGAGCTGTTAGTAGTTAAACGTCGCCTGAATGCTGTCTGCAAACTTATCGCGCAAAGCTCGTAACAGACCATCGAACAATGTTGACACACGATGCAAAAACAAACTGCAGCAGTCGTTACGTCTCATACGTTGGAGTAGAGGATTTACGTGTTTTGTCGACACTCATCGGGCAATTGGAAAATTCACAAGCACTTCGAATGCAATGTTTCCCACGTTTTCGCTCATTTCACGGTTCCGCTGGAGACGTTCTTCACCTCCTGGCACAAAACAGGGAACGCAGTCGGTAGGACGTTTTTTTTATTTTCTTACTTCTCAGAGAGTTGCCTACTGTGTTCCTCTTATGGCAAGCACTAGACAACCAGAACAGTTACAGAAGAGAGTCATGTCCGTTCTCGGCTCTAGTTACATTATCACAAAGTCAGAGCAATTCCATTGGCGTCGGCTTCAAAACGAAGCCGTGCCGAAACCCGGGATCGAACCAGGGACCTTTAGATCTTCAGTCTAACGCTCTCCCAACTGAGCTATTTCGGCTGACGTACAGCGCCCCTCTTTTGCACGTCTGCCCCGTTGCCAATTTCACAGTCATCTTCGTCTGAAAGAACACAGGGACGCCGAAAGGCGAACAGCAGATGCAGTAAAGTACCACACACATTTCTTCTGCTTCCATCGTCGTAACTAGCAAACATGTCGACTCGATTCATGTAATATTGACTTCGCTGACGCTAGAAAAGCTGTGCTATATCGATGCCACGTGCAACTAGTGTGCAGAGAACGAGGCAGAGGAAGGAGTGAGCCTCTCCAACGTGTGTGAGGCAGTATCTAGCAGATACACGCGGTAAAACGTTTGACTTGCGTTTGCTCATTAATTGCTACACGTCATCGTCTGCAAGCTAAAATAATCACATCTGCACTGCCCAGAGAGGCGACACTTGCACTGACACCTGGTGGACGGTTGTGAGACGAGGAGATGAGCTGTGGCTTCTGGGCACGACTGTAGCGCTGCACCCTGGAGCCAAGAACACTGCACCTTGCTGGCGGCCCACGTGTTTAGTAGTGACGCAACTGCTAGGATGCAGCTGAACGTCCATCTTCTGAGAGCGAGAAAATTTCCGCAGTCGGCAGGACTCGAACCTACGCTCCCAGAGGGAATCTGATTTCAAGTCAGACGCCTTAACCACTCGGCCACGACTGCACGTCTCAGAAGCGTCTCTCGACAACTGAAACTCCCACCTTTGCAAGCAATCTCATGGCAGAAGGCAGCATGGGCTCACTCTTTTCTGTAGTGATTCCACTGCCAGCACATTAGACGTTACGAAAGTGTATTAATTTTCGCCCCGACAGGGACTAGAACCCAGGACCCTTTGGTTGAAAACCTAACGCTCTACCGACTGAGCTATCCGCACCCACGCACGAGCATTGTCATACAGCTGCGTCGTGTGCGAGTGATTCGCATGTCGTAATTGCTGGCTTATGGCTCCAATGGCGACTTCACCGACTTCCCACTGACGCGCCGCTGACGCTAGTTTTCTGGCGTCTTAAGGGATGGACATACTTGCAAGTAGCTGCGAGATCATTGAAAAGAAACGCGGCGCCATTGCTTTTGCCGCACTCGACTGATTGAATTGCAATTCCTAAAAAGGAATGAACCTTCACTCTGTACTCACGAACTCGGCGAAGGCGCGAGAAAATGACGGGGGCGCACTCGTGGGCCTGCGACGGCTTCCTGCAGTCACATCGTCAGTGCGAGGTGGACCGGTAGGCACAGGAAGCAGCGGCCGTCGTGAAACTCAGCATTCTTAAACGGAAATTTTCGTCTTGTTTAGAATGGCGTCATTGGTTTGCACGCTCATTCATGCGTGTGAAAGTATTTGCTGCTCTTTACGCAGAATCGCACGCAGCCGGCGGGATTCGAAACTACTTTCGAGTCAGACGCCTTAACCACTCGGCCACGGCTGCCCCGAACGCAGCGTTCTCCCGACACGTGCAAATTGAACCGTTTAAAGCACTGTGGTGTCAGAAAACGGCGTTGCTGCATTCTTTTCCGTAGTGTTTCCACCACTACCAGAGGAAACGCTACCAAATTATTAAAATTTCCGCCCGAACAGGGACTTGAACCCTGGACCCTTAGGTTAAAAGCCTAATGCTCTACCGACTGAGCTATCCGGGCTCACAACGCCTTATGAAACATCTCACGATGCACAACGACACATTGACTCATGTCCTTTACTGTTGTGCAATCGCTGCATGGAGCTGTTAGTAGTTAAACGTCGCCTGAATGCTGTCTGCAAACTTATCGCGCAAAGCTCGTAACAGACCATCGAACAATGTTGACACACGATGCAAAAACAAACTGCAGCAGTCGTTACGTCTCATACGTTGGAGTAGAGGATTTACGTGTTTTGTCGACACTCATCGGGCAATTGGAAAATTCACAAGCACTTCGAATGCAATGTTTCCCACGTTTTCGCTCATTTCACGGTTCCGCTGGAGACGTTCTTCACCTCCTGGCACAAAACAGGGAACGCAGTCGGTAGGACGTTTTTTTTATTTTCTTACTTCTCAGAGAGTTGCCTACTGTGTTCCTCTTATGGCAAGCACTAGACAACCAGAACAGTTACAGAAGAGAGTCATGTCCGTTCTCGGCTCTAGTTACATTATCACAAAGTCAGAGCAATTCCATTGGCGTCGGCTTCAAAACGAAGCCGTGCCGAAACCCGGGATCGAACCAGGGACCTTTAGATCTTCAGTCTAACGCTCTCCCAACTGAGCTATTTCGGCTGACGTACAGCGCCCCTCTTTTGCACGTCTGCCCCGTTGCCAATTTCACAGTCATCTTCGTCTGAAAGAACACAGGGACGCCGAAAGGCGAACAGCAGATGCAGTAAAGTACCACACACATTTCTTCTGCTTCCATCGTCGTAACTAGCAAACATGTCGACTCGATTCATGTAATATTGACTTCGCTGACGCTAGAAAAGCTGTGCTATATCGATGCCACGTGCAACTAGTGTGCAGAGAACGAGGCAGAGGAAGGAGTGAGCCTCTCCAACGTGTGTGAGGCAGTATCTAGCAGATACACGCGGTAAAACGTTTGACTTGCGTTTGCTCATTAATTGCTACACGTCATCGTCTGCAAGCTAAAATAATCACATCTGCACTGCCCAGAGAGGCGACACTTGCACTGACACCTGGTGGACGGTTGTGAGACGAGGAGATGAGCTGTGGCTTCTGGGCACGACTGTAGCGCTGCACCCTGGAGCCAAGAACACTGCACCTTGCTGGCGGCCCACGTGTTTAGTAGTGACGCAACTGCTAGGATGCAGCTGAACGTCCATCTTCTGAGAGCGAGAAAATTTCCGCAGTCGGCAGGACTCGAACCTACGCTCCCAGAGGGAATCTGATTTCAAGTCAGACGCCTTAACCACTCGGCCACGACTGCACGTCTCAGAAGCGTCTCTCGACAACTGAAACTCCCACCTTTGCAAGCAATCTCATGGCAGAAGGCAGCATGGGCTCACTCTTTTCTGTAGTGATTCCACTGCCAGCACATTAGACGTTACGAAAGTGTATTAATTTTCGCCCCGACAGGGACTAGAACCCAGGACCCTTTGGTTGAAAACCTAACGCTCTACCGACTGAGCTATCCGCACCCACGCACGAGCATTGTCATACAGCTGCGTCGTGTGCGAGTGATTCGCATGTCGTAATTGCTGGCTTATGGCTCCAATGGCGACTTCACCGACTTCCCACTGACGCGCCGCTGACGCTAGTTTTCTGGCGTCTTAAGGGATGGACATACTTGCAAGTAGCTGCGAGATCATTGAAAAGAAACGCGGCGCCATTGCTTTTGCCGCACTCGACTGATTGAATTGCAATTCCTAAAAAGGAATGAACCTTCACTCTGTCCAACAATTTCAAGCACGTGTGTGTACTCACGAACTCGGCGAAGGCGCGAGAAAATGACGGGGGCGCACTCGTGGGCCTGCGACGGCTTCCTGCAGTCACATCGTCAGTGCGAGGTGGACCGGTAGGCACAGGAAGCAGCGGCCGTCGTGAAACTCAGCATTCTTAAACGGAAATTTTCGTCTTGTTTAGAATGGCGTCATTGGTTTGCACGCTCATTCATGCGTGTGAAAGTATTTGCTGCTCTTTACGCAGAATCGCACGCAGCCGGCGGGATTCGAAACTACTTTCGAGTCAGACGCCTTAACCACTCGGCCACGGCTGCCCCGAACGCAGCGTTCTCCCGACACGTGCAAATTGAACCGTTTAAAGCACTGTGGTGTCAGAAAACGGCGTTGCTGCATTCTTTTCCGTAGTGTTTCCACCACTACCAGAGGAAACGCTACCAAATTATTAAAATTTCCGCCCGAACAGGGACTTGAACCCTGGACCCTTAGGTTAAAAGCCTAATGCTCTACCGACTGAGCTATCCGGGCTCACAACGCCTTATGAAACATCTCACGATGCACAACGACACATTGACTCATGTCCTTTACTGTTGTGCAATCGCTGCATGGAGCTGTTAGTAGTTAAACGTCGCCTGAATGCTGTCTGCAAACTTATCGCGCAAAGCTCGTAACAGACCATCGAACAATGTTGACACACGATGCAAAAACAAACTGCAGCAGTCGTTACGTCTCATACGTTGGAGTAGAGGATTTACGTGTTTTGTCGACACTCATCGGGCAATTGGAAAATTCACAAGCACTTCGAATGCAATGTTTCCCACGTTTTCGCTCATTTCACGGTTCCGCTGGAGACGTTCTTCACCTCCTGGCACAAAACAGGGAACGCAGTCGGTAGGACGTTTTTTTTATTTTCTTACTTCTCAGAGAGTTGCCTACTGTGTTCCTCTTATGGCAAGCACTAGACAACCAGAACAGTTACAGAAGAGAGTCATGTCCGTTCTCGGCTCTAGTTACATTATCACAAAGTCAGAGCAATTCCATTGGCGTCGGCTTCAAAACGAAGCCGTGCCGAAACCCGGGATCGAACCAGGGACCTTTAGATCTTCAGTCTAACGCTCTCCCAACTGAGCTATTTCGGCTGACGTACAGCGCCCCTCTTTTGCACGTCTGCCCCGTTGCCAATTTCACAGTCATCTTCGTCTGAAAGAACACAGGGACGCCGAAAGGCGAACAGCAGATGCAGTAAAGTACCACACACATTTCTTCTGCTTCCATCGTCGTAACTAGCAAACATGTCGACTCGATTCATGTAATATTGACTTCGCTGACGCTAGAAAAGCTGTGCTATATCGATGCCACGTGCAACTAGTGTGCAGAGAACGAGGCAGAGGAAGGAGTGAGCCTCTCCAACGTGTGTGAGGCAGTATCTAGCAGATACACGCGGTAAAACGTTTGACTTGCGTTTGCTCATTAATTGCTACACGTCATCGTCTGCAAGCTAAAATAATCACATCTGCACTGCCCAGAGAGGCGACACTTGCACTGACACCTGGTGGACGGTTGTGAGACGAGGAGATGAGCTGTGGCTTCTGGGCACGACTGTAGCGCTGCACCCTGGAGCCAAGAACACTGCACCTTGCTGGCGGCCCACGTGTTTAGTAGTGACGCAACTGCTAGGATGCAGCTGAACGTCCATCTTCTGAGAGCGAGAAAATTTCCGCAGTCGGCAGGACTCGAACCTACGCTCCCAGAGGGAATCTGATTTCAAGTCAGACTCCTTAACCACTCGGCCACGACTGCACGTCTCAGAAGCGTCTCTCGACAACTGAAACTCCCACCTTTGCAAGCAATCTCATGGCAGAAGGCAGCATGGGCTCACTCTTTTCTGTAGTGATTCCACTGCCAGCACATTAGACGTTACGAAAGTGTATTAATTTTCGCCCCGACAGGGACTAGAACCCAGGACCCTTTGGTTGAAAACCTAACGCTCTACCGACTGAGCTATCCGCACCCACGCACGAGCATTGTCATACAGCTGCGTCGTGTGCGAGTGATTCGCATGTCGTAATTGCTGGCTTATGGCTCCAATGGCGACTTCACCGACTTCCCACTGACGCGCCGCTGACGCTAGTTTTCTGGCGTCTTAAGGGATGGACATACTTGCAAGTAGCTGCGAGATCATTGAAAAGAAACGCGGCGCCATTGCTTTTGCCGCACTCGACTGATTGAATTGCAATTCCTAAAAAGGAATGAACCTTCACTCTGTCCAACAATTTCAAGCACGTGTGTGTACTCACGAACTCGGCGAAGGCGCGAGAAAATGACGGGGGCGCACTCGTGGGCCTGCGACGGCTTCCTGCAGTCACATCGTCAGTGCGAGGTGGACCGGTAGGCACAGGAAGCAGCGGCCGTCGTGAAACTCAGCATTCTTAAACGGAAATTTTCGTCTTGTTTAGAATGGCGTCATTGGTTTGCACGCTCATTCATGCGTGTGAAAGTATTTGCTGCTCTTTACACAGAATCGCACGCAGCCGGCGGGATTCGAAACTACTTTCGAGTCAGACGCCTTAACCACTCGGCCACGGCTGCCCCGAACGCAGCGTTCTCCCGACACGTGCAAATTGAACCGTTTAAAGCACTGTGGTGTCAGAAAACGGCGTTGCTGCATTCTTTTCCGTAGTGTTTCCACCACTACCAGAGGAAACGCTACCAAATTATTAAAATTTCCGCCCGAACAGGGACTTGAACCCTGGACCCTTAGGTTAAAAGCCTAATGCTCTACCGACTGAGCTATCCGGGCTCACAACGCATTATGAAACATCTCACGATGCACAACGACACATTGACTCATGTCCTTTACTGTTGTGCAATCGCTGCATGGAGCTGTTAGTAGTTAAACGTCGCCTGAATGCTGTCTGCAAACTTATCGCGCAAAGCTCGTAACAGACCATCGAACAATGTTGACACACGATGCAAAAACAAACTGCAGCAGTCGTTACGTCTCATACGTTGGAGTAGAGGATTTACGTGTTTTGTCGACACTCATCGGGCAATTGGAAAATTCACAAGCACTTCGAATGCAATGTTTCCCACGTTTTCGCTCATTTCACGGTTCCGCTGGAGACGTTCTTCACCTCCTGGCACAAAACAGGGAACGCAGTCGGTAGGACGTTTTTTTTATTTTCTTACTTCTCAGAGAGTTGCCTACTGTGTTCCTCTTATGGCAAGCACTAGACAACCAGAACAGTTACAGAAGAGAGTCATGTCCGTTCTCGGCTCTAGTTACATTATCACAAAGTCAGAGCAATTCCATTGGCGTCGGCTTCAAAACGAAGCCGTGCCGAAACCCGGGATCGAACCAGGGACCTTTAGATCTTCAGTCTAACGCTCTCCCAACTGAGCTATTTCGGCTGACGTACAGCGCCCCTCTTTTGCACGTCTGCCCCGTTGCCAATTTCACAGTCATCTTCGTCTGAAAGAACACAGGGACGCCGAAAGGCGAACAGCAGATGCAGTAAAGTACCACACACATTTCTTCTGCTTCCATCGTCGTAACTAGCAAACATGTCGACTCGATTCATGTAATATTGACTTCGCTGACGCTAGAAAAGCTGTGCTATATCGATGCCACGTGCAACTAGTGTGCAGAGAACGAGGCAGAGGAAGGAGTGAGCCTCTCCAACGTGTGTGAGGCAGTATCTAGCAGATACACGCGGTAAAACGTTTGACTTGCGTTTGCTCATTAATTGCTACACGTCATCGTCTGCAAGCTAAAATAATCACATCTGCACTGCCCAGAGAGGCGACACTTGCACTGACACCTGGTGGACGGTTGTGAGACGAGGAGATGAGCTGTGGCTTCTGGGCACGACTGTAGCGCTGCACCCTGGAGCCAAGAACACTGCACCTTGCTGGCGGCCCACGTGTTTAGTAGTGACGCAACTGCTAGGATGCAGCTGAACGTCCATCTTCTGAGAGCGAGAAAATTTCCGCAGTCGGCAGGACTCGAACCTACGCTCCCAGAGGGAATCTGATTTCAAGTCAGACGCCTTAACCACTCGGCCACGACTGCACGTCTCAGAGGCGTCTCTCGACAACTGAAACTCCCACCTTTGCAAGCAATCTCATGGCAGAAGGCAGCATGGGCTCACTCTTTTCTGTAGTGATTCCACTGCCAGCACATTAGACTTTACGAAAGTGTATTAATTTTCGCCCCGACAGGGACTAGAACCCAGGACCCTTTGGTTGAAAACCTAACGCTCTACCGACTGAGCTATCCGCACCCACGCACGAGCATTGTCATACAGCTGCGTCGTGTGCGAGTGATTCGCATGTCGTAATTGCTGGCTTATGGCTCCAATGGCGACTTCACCGACTTCCCACTGACGCGCCGCTGACGCTAGTTTTCTGGCGTCTTAAGGGATGGACATACTTGCAAGTAGCTGCGAGATCATTGAAAAGAAACGCGGCGCCATTGCTTTTGCCGCACTCGACTGATTGAATTGCAATTCCTAAAAAGGAATGAACCTTCACTCTGTCCAACAATTTCAAGCACGTGTGTGTACTCACGAACTCGGCGAAGGCGCGAGAAAATGACGGGGGCGCACTCGTGGGCCTGCGACGGCTTCCTGCAGTCACATCGTCAGTGCGAGGTGGACCGGTAGGCACAGGAAGCAGCGGCCGTCGTGAAACTCAGCATTCTTAAACGGAAATTTTCGTCTTGTTTAGAATGGCGTCATTGGTTTGCACGCTCATTCATGCGTGTGAAAGTATTTGCTGCTCTTTACGCAGAATCGCACGCAGCCGGCGGGATTCGAAACTACTTTCGAGTCAGACGCCTTAACCACTCGGCCACGGCTGCCCCGAACGCAGCGTTCTCCCGACACGTGCAAATTGAACCGTTTAAAGCACTGTGGTGTCAGAAAACGGCGTTGCTGCATTCTTTTCCGTAGTGTTTCCACCACTACCAGAGGAAACGCTACCAAATTATTAAAATTTCCGCCCGAACAGGGACTTGAACCCTGGACCCTTAGGTTAAAAGCCTAATGCTCTACCGACTGAGCTATCCGGGCTCACAACGCCTTATGAAACATCTCACGATGCACAACGACACATTGACTCATGTCCTTTACTGTTGTGCAATCGCTGCATGGAGCTGTTAGTAGTTAAACGTCGCCTGAATGCTGTCTGCAAACTTATCGCGCAAAGCTCGTAACAGACCATCGAACAATGTTGACACACGATGCAAAAACAAACTGCAGCAGTCGTTACGTCTCATACGTTGGAGTAGAGGATTTACGTGTTTTGTCGACACTCATCGGGCAATTGGAAAATTCACAAGCACTTCGAATGCAATGTTTCCCACGTTTTCGCTCATTTCACGGTTCCGCTGGAGACGTTCTTCACCTCCTGGCACAAAACAGGGAACGCAGTCGGTAGGACGTTTTTTTTATTTTCTTACTTCTCAGAGAGTTGCCTACTGTGTTCCTCTTATGGCAAGCACTAGACAACCAGAACAGTTACAGAAGAGAGTCATGTCCGTTCTCGGCTCTAGTTACATTATCACAAAGTCAGAGCAATTCCATTGGCGTCGGCTTCAAAACGAAGCCGTGCCGAAACCCGGGATCGAACCAGGGACCTTTAGATCTTCAGTCTAACGCTCTCCCAACTGAGCTATTTCGGCTGACGTACAGCGCCCCTCTTTTGCACGTCTGCCCCGTTGCCAATTTCACAGTCATCTTCGTCTGAAAGAACACAGGGACGCCGAAAGGCGAACAGCAGATGCAGTAAAGTACCACACACATTTCTTCTGCTTCCATCGTCGTAACTAGCAAACATGTCGACTCGATTCATGTAATATTGACTTCGCTGACGCTAGAAAAGCTGTGCTATATCGATGCCACGTGCAACTAGTGTGCAGAGAACGAGGCAGAGGAAGGAGTGAGCCTCTCCAACGTGTGTGAGGCAGTATCTAGCAGATACACGCGGTAAAACGTTTGACTTGCGTTTGCTCATTAATTGCTACACGTCATCGTCTGCAAGCTAAAATAATCACATCTGCACTGCCCAGAGAGGCGACACTTGCACTGACACCTGGTGGACGGTTGTGAGACGAGGAGATGAGCTGTGGCTTCTGGGCACGACTGTAGCGCTGCACCCTGGAGCCAAGAACACTGCACCTTGCTGGCGGCCCACGTGTTTAGTAGTGACGCAACTGCTAGGATGCAGCTGAACGTCCATCTTCTGAGAGCGAGAAAATTTCCGCAGTCGGCAGGACTCGAACCTACGCTCCCAGAGGGAATCTGATTTCAAGTCAGACGCCTTAACCACTCGGCCACGACTGCACGTCTCAGAAGCGTCTCTCGACAACTGAAACTCCCACCTTTGCAAGCAATCTCATGGCAGAAGGCAGCATGGGCTCACTCTTTTCTGTAGTGATTCCACTGCCAGCACATTAGACGTTACGAAAGTGTATTAATTTTCGCCCCGACAGGGACTAGAACCCAGGACCCTTTGGTTGAAAACCTAACGCTCTACCGACTGAGCTATCCGCACCCACGCACGAGCATTGTCATACAGCTGCGTCGTGTGCGAGTGATTCGCATGTCGTAATTGCTGGCTTATGGCTCCAATGGCGACTTCACCGACTTCCCACTGACGCGCCGCTGACGCTAGTTTTCTGGCGTCTTAAGGGATGGACATACTTGCAAGTAGCTGCGAGATCATTGAAAAGAAACGCGGCGCCATTGCTTTTGCCGCACTCGACTGATTGAATTGCAATTCCTAAAAAGGAATGAACCTTCACTCTGTCCAACAATTTCAAGCACGTGTGTGTACTCACGAACTCGGCGAAGGCGCGAGAAAATGACGGGGGCGCACTCGTGGGCCTGCGACGGCTTCCTGCAGTCACATCGTCAGTGCGAGGTGGACCGGTAGGCACAGGAAGCAGCGGCCGTCGTGAAACTCAGCATTCTTAAACGGAAATTTTCGTCTTGTTTAGAATGGCGTCATTGGTTTGCACGCTCATTCATGCGTGTGAAAGTATTTGCTGCTCTTTACACAGAATCGCACGCAGCCGGCGGGATTCGAAACTACTTTCGAGTCAGACGCCTTAACCACTCGGCCACGGCTGCCCCGAACGCAGCGTTCTCCCGACACGTGCAAATTGAACCGTTTAAAGCACTGTGGTGTCAGAAAACGGCGTTGCTGCATTCTTTTCCGTAGTGTTTCCACCACTACCAGAGGAAACGCTACCAAATTATTAAAATTTCCGCCCGAACAGGGACTTGAACCCTGGACCCTTAGGTTAAAAGCCTAATGCTCTACCGACTGAGCTATCCGGGCTCACAACGCCTTATGAAACATCTCACGATGCACAACGACACATTGACTCATGTCCTTTACTGTTGTGCAATCGCTGCATGGAGCTGTTAGTAGTTAAACGTCGCCTGAATGCTGTCTGCAAACTTATCGCGCAAAGCTCGTAACAGACCATCGAACAATGTTGACACACGATGCAAAAACAAACTGCAGCAGTCGTTACGTCTCATACGTTGGAGTAGAGGATTTACGTGTTTTGTCGACACTCATCGGGCAATTGGAAAATTCACAAGCACTTCGAATGCAATGTTTCCCACGTTTTCGCTCATTTCACGGTTCCGCTGGAGACGTTCTTCACCTCCTGGCACAAAACAGGGAACGCAGTCGGTAGGACGTTTTTTTTATTTTCTTACTTCTCAGAGAGTTGCCTACTGTGTTCCTCTTATGGCAAGCACTAGACAACCAGAACAGTTACAGAAGAGAGTCATGTCCGTTCTCGGCTCTAGTTACATTATCACAAAGTCAGAGCAATTCCATTGGCGTCGGCTTCAAAACGAAGCCGTGCCGAAACCCGGGATCGAACCAGGGACCTTTAGATCTTCAGTCTAACGCTCTCCCAACTGAGCTATTTCGGCTGACGTACAGCGCCCCTCTTTTGCACGTCTGCCCCGTTGCCAATTTCACAGTCATCTTCGTCTGAAAGAACACAGGGACGCCGAAAGGCGAACAGCAGATGCAGTAAAGTACCACACACATTTCTTCTGCTTCCATCGTCGTAACTAGCAAACATGTCGACTCGATTCATGTAATATTGACTTCGCTGACGCTAGAAAAGCTGTGCTATATCGATGCCACGTGCAACTAGTGTGCAGAGAACGAGGCAGAGGAAGGAGTGAGCCTCTCCAACGTGTGTGAGGCAGTATCTAGCAGATACACGCGGTAAAACGTTTGACTTGCGTTTGCTCATTAATTGCTACACGTCATCGTCTGCAAGCTAAAATAATCACATCTGCACTGCCCAGAGAGGCGACACTTGCACTGACACCTGGTGGACGGTTGTGAGACGAGGAGATGAGCTGTGGCTTCTGGGCACGACTGTAGCGCTGCACCCTGGAGCCAAGAACACTGCACCTTGCTGGCGGCCCACGTGTTTAGTAGTGACGCAACTGCTAGGATGCAGCTGAACGTCCATCTTCTGAGAGCGAGAAAATTTCCGCAGTCGGCAGGACTCGAACCTACGCTCCCAGAGGGAATCTGATTTCAAGTCAGACGCCTTAACCACTCGGCCACGACTGCACGTCTCAGAAGCGTCTCTCGACAACTGAAACTCCCACCTTTGCAAGCAATCTCATGGCAGAAGGCAGCATGGGCTCACTCTTTTCTGTAGTGATTCCACTGCCAGCACATTAGACGTTACGAAAGTGTATTAATTTTCGCCCCGACAGGGACTAGAACCCAGGACCCTTTGGTTGAAAACCTAACGCTCTACCGACTGAGCTATCCGCACCCACGCACGAGCATTGTCATACAGCTGCGTCGTGTGCGAGTGATTCGCATGTCGTAATTGCTGGCTTATGGCTCCAATGGCGACTTCACCGACTTCCCACTGACGCGCCGCTGACGCTAGTTTTCTGGCGTCTTAAGGGATGGACATACTTGCAAGTAGCTGCGAGATCATTGAAAAGAAACGCGGCGCCATTGCTTTTGCCGCACTCGACTGATTGAATTGCAATTCCTAAAAAGGAATGAACCTTCACTCTGTCCAACAATTTCAAGCACG
Source organism: Schistocerca gregaria (assembly GCF_023897955.1). Classification (NCBI taxonomy): domain Eukaryota; kingdom Metazoa; phylum Arthropoda; class Insecta; order Orthoptera; family Acrididae; genus Schistocerca; species Schistocerca gregaria. Next base: position 437,834 of record NW_026061796.1, on the reverse strand, counting down.
TGTGTGTACTCACGAACTCGGCGAAGGCGCGAGAAAATGACGGGGGCGCACTCGTGGGCCTGCGACGGCTTCCTGCAGTCACATCGTCAGTGCGAGGTGGACCGGTAGGCACAGGAAGCAGCGGCCGTCGTGAAACTCAGCATTCTTAAACGGAAATTTTCGTCTTGTTTAGAATGGCGTCATTGGTTTGCACGCTCATTCATGCGTGTGAAAGTATTTGCTGCTCTTTACGCAGAATCGCACGCAGCCGGCGGGATTCGAAACTACTTTCGAGTCAGACGCCTTAACCACTCGGCCACGGCTGCCCCGAACGCAGCGTTCTCCCGACACGTGCAAATTGAACCGTTTAAAGCACTGTGGTGTCAGAAAACGGCGTTGCTGCATTCTTTTCCGTAGTGTTTCCACCACTACCAGAGGAAACGCTACCAAATTATTAAAATTTCCGCCCGAACAGGGACTTGAACCCTGGACCCTTAGGTTAAAAGCCTAATGCTCTACCGACTGAGCTATCCGGGCTCACAACGCCTTATGAAACATCTCACGATGCACAACGACACATTGACTCATGTCCTTTACTGTTGTGCAATCGCTGCATGGAGCTGTTAGTAGTTAAACGTCGCCTGAATGCTGTCTGCAAACTTATCGCGCAAAGCTCGTAACAGACCATCGAACAATGTTGACACACGATGCAAAAACAAACTGCAGCAGTCGTTACGTCTCATACGTTGGAGTAGAGGATTTACGTGTTTTGTCGACACTCATCGGGCAATTGGAAAATTCACAAGCACTTCGAATGCAATGTTTCCCACGTTTTCGCTCATTTCACGGTTCCGCTGGAGACGTTCTTCACCTCCTGGCACAAAACAGGGAACGCAGTCGGTAGGACGTTTTTTTTATTTTCTTACTTCTCAGAGAGTTGCCTACTGTGTTCCTCTTATGGCAAGCACTAGACAACCAGAACAGTTACAGAAGAGAGTCATGTCCGTTCTCGGCTCTAGTTACATTATCACAAAGTCAGAGCAATTCCATTGGCGTCGGCTTCAAAACGAAGCCGTGCCGAAACCCGGGATCGAACCAGGGACCTTTAGATCTTCAGTCTAACGCTCTCCCAACTGAGCTATTTCGGCTGACGTACAGCGCCCCTCTTTTGCACGTCTGCCCCGTTGCCAATTTCACAGTCATCTTCGTCTGAAAGAACACAGGGACGCCGAAAGGCGAACAGCAGATGCAGTAAAGTACCACACACATTTCTTCTGCTTCCATCGTCGTAACTAGCAAACATGTCGACTCGATTCATGTAATATTGACTTCGCTGACGCTAGAAAAGCTGTGCTATATCGATGCCACGTGCAACTAGTGTGCAGAGAACGAGGCAGAGGAAGGAGTGAGCCTCTCCAACGTGTGTGAGGCAGTATCTAGCAGATACACGCGGTAAAACGTTTGACTTGCGTTTGCTCATTAATTGCTACACGTCATCGTCTGCAAGCTAAAATAATCACATCTGCACTGCCCAGAGAGGCGACACTTGCACTGACACCTGGTGGACGGTTGTGAGACGAGGAGATGAGCTGTGGCTTCTGGGCACGACTGTAGCGCTGCACCCTGGAGCCAAGAACACTGCACCTTGCTGGCGGCCCACGTGTTTAGTAGTGACGCAACTGCTAGGATGCAGCTGAACGTCCATCTTCTGAGAGCGAGAAAATTTCCGCAGTCGGCAGGACTCGAACCTACGCTCCCAGAGGGAATCTGATTTCAAGTCAGACGCCTTAACCACTCGGCCACGACTGCACGTCTCAGAAGCGTCTCTCGACAACTGAAACTCCCACCTTTGCAAGCAATCTCATGGCAGAAGGCAGCATGGGCTCACTCTTTTCTGTAGTGATTCCACTGCCAGCACATTAGACGTTACGAAAGTGTATTAATTTTCGCCCCGACAGGGACTAGAACCCAGGACCCTTTGGTTGAAAACCTAACGCTCTACCGACTGAGCTATCCGCACCCACGCACGAGCATTGTCATACAGCTGCGTCGTGTGCGAGTGATTCGCATGTCGTAATTGCTGGCTTATGGCTCCAATGGCGACTTCACCGACTTCCCACTGACGCGCCGCTGACGCTAGTTTTCTGGCGTCTTAAGGGATGGACATACTTGCAAGTAGCTGCGAGATCATTGAAAAGAAACGCGGCGCCATTGCTTTTGCCGCACTCGACTGATTGAATTGCAATTCCTAAAAAGGAATGAACCTTCACTCTGTCCAACAATTTCAAGCACGTGTGTGTACTCACGAACTCGGCGAAGGCGCGAGAAAATGACGGGGGCGCACTCGTGGGCCTGCGACGGCTTCCTGCAGTCACATCGTCAGTGCGAGGTGGACCGGTAGGCACAGGAAGCAGCGGCCGTCGTGAAACTCAGCATTCTTAAACGGAAATTTTCGTCTTGTTTAGAATGGCGTCATTGGTTTGCACGCTCATTCATGCGTGTGAAAGTATTTGCTGCTCTTTACGCAGAATCGCACGCAGCCGGCGGGATTCGAAACTACTTTCGAGTCAGACGCCTTAACCACTCGGCCACGGCTGCCCCGAACGCAGCGTTCTCCCGACACGTGCAAATTGAACCGTTTAAAGCACTGTGGTGTCAGAAAACGGCGTTGCTGCATTCTTTTCCGTAGTGTTTCCACCACTACCAGAGGAAACGCTACCAAATTATTAAAATTTCCGCCCGAACAGGGACTTGAACCCTGGACCCTTAGGTTAAAAGCCTAATGCTCTACCGACTGAGCTATCCGGGCTCACAACGCCTTATGAAACATCTCACGATGCACAACGACACATTGACTCATGTCCTTTACTGTTGTGCAATCGCTGCATGGAGCTGTTAGTAGTTAAACGTCGCCTGAATGCTGTCTGCAAACTTATCGCGCAAAGCTCGTAACAGACCATCGAACAATGTTGACACACGATGCAAAAACAAACTGCAGCAGTCGTTACGTCTCATACGTTGGAGTAGAGGATTTACGTGTTTTGTCGACACTCATCGGGCAATTGGAAAATTCACAAGCACTTCGAATGCAATGTTTCCCACGTTTTCGCTCATTTCACGGTTCCGCTGGAGACGTTCTTCACCTCCTGGCACAAAACAGGGAACGCAGTCGGTAGGACGTTTTTTTTATTTTCTTACTTCTCAGAGAGTTGCCTACTGTGTTCCTCTTATGGCAAGCACTAGACAACCAGAACAGTTACAGAAGAGAGTCATGTCCGTTCTCGGCTCTAGTTACATTATCACAAAGTCAGAGCAATTCCATTGGCGTCGGCTTCAAAACGAAGCCGTGCCGAAACCCGGGATCGAACCAGGGACCTTTAGATCTTCAGTCTAACGCTCTCCCAACTGAGCTATTTCGGCTGACGTACAGCGCCCCTCTTTTGCACGTCTGCCCCGTTGCCAATTTCACAGTCATCTTCGTCTGAAAGAACACAGGGACGCCGAAAGGCGAACAGCAGATGCAGTAAAGTACCACACACATTTCTTCTGCTTCCATCGTCGTAACTAGCAAACATGTCGACTCGATTCATGTAATATTGACTTCGCTGACGCTAGAAAAGCTGTGCTATATCGATGCCACGTGCAACTAGTGTGCAGAGAACGAGGCAGAGGAAGGAGTGAGCCTCTCCAACGTGTGTGAGGCAGTATCTAGCAGATACACGCGGTAAAACGTTTGACTTGCGTTTGCTCATTAATTGCTACACGTCATCGTCTGCAAGCTAAAATAATCACATCTGCACTGCCCAGAGAGGCGACACTTGCACTGACACCTGGTGGACGGTTGTGAGACGAGGAGATGAGCTGTGGCTTCTGGGCACGACTGTAGCGCTGCACCCTGGAGCCAAGAACACTGCACCTTGCTGGCGGCCCACGTGTTTAGTAGTGACGCAACTGCTAGGATGCAGCTGAACGTCCATCTTCTGAGAGCGAGAAAATTTCCGCAGTCGGCAGGACTCGAACCTACGCTCCCAGAGGGAATCTGATTTCAAGTCAGACGCCTTAACCACTCGGCCACGACTGCACGTCTCAGAAGCGTCTCTCGACAACTGAAACTCCCACCTTTGCAAGCAATCTCATGGCAGAAGGCAGCATGGGCTCACTCTTTTCTGTAGTGATTCCACTGCCAGCACATTAGACGTTACGAAAGTGTATTAATTTTCGCCCCGACAGGGACTAGAACCCAGGACCCTTTGGTTGAAAACCTAACGCTCTACCGACTGAGCTATCCGCACCCACGCACGAGCATTGTCATACAGCTGCGTCGTGTGCGAGTGATTCGCATGTCGTAATTGCTGGCTTATGGCTCCAATGGCGACTTCACCGACTTCCCACTGACGCGCCGCTGACGCTAGTTTTCTGGCGTCTTAAGGGATGGACATACTTGCAAGTAGCTGCGAGATCATTGAAAAGAAACGCGGCGCCATTGCTTTTGCCGCACTCGACTGATTGAATTGCAATTCCTAAAAAGGAATGAACCTTCACTCTGTCCAACAATTTCAAGCACGTGTGTGTACTCACGAACTCGGCGAAGGCGCGAGAAAATGACGGGGGCGCACTCGTGGGCCTGCGACGGCTTCCTGCAGTCACATCGTCAGTGCGAGGTGGACCGGTAGGCACAGGAAGCAGCGGCCGTCGTGAAACTCAGCATTCTTAAACGGAAATTTTCGTCTTGTTTAGAATGGCGTCATTGGTTTGCACGCTCATTCATGCGTGTGAAAGTATTTGCTGCTCTTTACGCAGAATCGCACGCAGCCGGCGGGATTCGAAACTACTTTCGAGTCAGACGCCTTAACCACTCGGCCACGGCTGCCCCGAACGCAGCGTTCTCCCGACACGTGCAAATTGAACCGTTTAAAGCACTGTGGTGTCAGAAAACGGCGTTGCTGCATTCTTTTCCGTAGTGTTTCCACCACTACCAGAGGAAACGCTACCAAATTATTAAAATTTCCGCCCGAACAGGGACTTGAACCCTGGACCCTTAGGTTAAAAGCCTAATGCTCTACCGACTGAGCTATCCGGGCTCACAACGCCTTATGAAACATCTCACGATGCACAACGACACATTGACTCATGTCCTTTACTGTTGTGCAATCGCTGCATGGAGCTGTTAGTAGTTAAACGTCGCCTGAATGCTGTCTGCAAACTTATCGCGCAAAGCTCGTAACAGACCATCGAACAATGTTGACACACGATGCAAAAACAAACTGCAGCAGTCGTTACGTCTCATACGTTGGAGTAGAGGATTTACGTGTTTTGTCGACACTCATCGGGCAATTGGAAAATTCACAAGCACTTCGAATGCAATGTTTCCCACGTTTTCGCTCATTTCACGGTTCCGCTGGAGACGTTCTTCACCTCCTGGCACAAAACAGGGAACGCAGTCGGTAGGACGTTTTTTTTATTTTCTTACTTCTCAGAGAGTTGCCTACTGTGTTCCTCTTATGGCAAGCACTAGACAACCAGAACAGTTACAGAAGAGAGTCATGTCCGTTCTCGGCTCTAGTTACATTATCACAAAGTCAGAGCAATTCCATTGGCGTCGGCTTCAAAACGAAGCCGTGCCGAAACCCGGGATCGAACCAGGGACCTTTAGATCTTCAGTCTAACGCTCTCCCAACTGAGCTATTTCGGCTGACGTACAGCGCCCCTCTTTTGCACGTCTGCCCCGTTGCCAATTTCACAGTCATCTTCGTCTGAAAGAACACAGGGACGCCGAAAGGCGAACAGCAGATGCAGTAAAGTACCACACACATTTCTTCTGCTTCCATCGTCGTAACTAGCAAACATGTCGACTCGATTCATGTAATATTGACTTCGCTGACGCTAGAAAAGCTGTGCTATATCGATGCCACGTGCAACTAGTGTGCAGAGAACGAGGCAGAGGAAGGAGTGAGCCTCTCCAACGTGTGTGAGGCAGTATCTAGCAGATACACGCGGTAAAACGTTTGACTTGCGTTTGCTCATTAATTGCTACACGTCATCGTCTGCAAGCTAAAATAATCACATCTGCACTGCCCAGAGAGGCGACACTTGCACTGACACCTGGTGGACGGTTGTGAGACGAGGAGATGAGCTGTGGCTTCTGGGCACGACTGTAGCGCTGCACCCTGGAGCCAAGAACACTGCACCTTGCTGGCGGCCCACGTGTTTAGTAGTGACGCAACTGCTAGGATGCAGCTGAACGTCCATCTTCTGAGAGCGAGAAAATTTCCGCAGTCGGCAGGACTCGAACCTACGCTCCCAGAGGGAATCTGATTTCAAGTCAGACGCCTTAACCACTCGGCCACGACTGCACGTCTCAGAAGCGTCTCTCGACAACTGAAACTCCCACCTTTGCAAGCAATCTCATGGCAGAAGGCAGCATGGGCTCACTCTTTTCTGTAGTGATTCCACTGCCAGCACATTAGACGTTACGAAAGTGTATTAATTTTCGCCCCGACAGGGACTAGAACCCAGGACCCTTTGGTTGAAAACCTAACGCTCTACCGACTGAGCTATCCGCACCCACGCACGAGCATTGTCATACAGCTGCGTCGTGTGCGAGTGATTCGCATGTCGTAATTGCTGGCTTATGGCTCCAATGGCGACTTCACCGACTTCCCACTGACGCGCCGCTGACGCTAGTTTTCTGGCGTCTTAAGGGATGGACATACTTGCAAGTAGCTGCGAGATCATTGAAAAGAAACGCGGCGCCATTGCTTTTGCCGCACTCGACTGATTGAATTGCAATTCCTAAAAAGGAATGAACCTTCACTCTGTCCAACAATTTCAAGCACGTGTGTGTACTCACGAACTCGGCGAAGGCGCGAGAAAATGACGGGGGCGCACTCGTGGGCCTGCGACGGCTTCCTGCAGTCACATCGTCAGTGCGAGGTGGACCGGTAGGCACAGGAAGCAGCGGCCGTCGTGAAACTCAGCATTCTTAAACGGAAATTTTCGTCTTGTTTAGAATGGCGTCATTGGTTTGCACGCTCATTCATGCGTGTGAAAGTATTTGCTGCTCTTTACGCAGAATCGCACGCAGCCGGCGGGATTCGAAACTACTTTCGAGTCAGACGCCTTAACCACTCGGCCACGGCTGCCCCGAACGCAGCGTTCTCCCGACACGTGCAAATTGAACCGTTTAAAGCACTGTGGTGTCAGAAAACGGCGTTGCTGCATTCTTTTCCGTAGTGTTTCCACCACTACCAGAGGAAACGCTACCAAATTATTAAAATTTCCGCCCGAACAGGGACTTGAACCCTGGACCCTTAGGTTAAAAGCCTAATGCTCTACCGACTGAGCTATCCGGGCTCACAACGCCTTATGAAACATCTCACGATGCACAACGACACATTGACTCATGTCCTTTACTGTTGTGCAATCGCTGCATGGAGCTGTTAGTAGTTAAACGTCGCCTGAATGCTGTCTGCAAACTTATCGCGCAAAGCTCGTAACAGACCATCGAACAATGTTGACACACGATGCAAAAACAAACTGCAGCAGTCGTTACGTCTCATACGTTGGAGTAGAGGATTTACGTGTTTTGTCGACACTCATCGGGCAATTGGAAAATTCACAAGCACTTCGAATGCAATGTTTCCCACGTTTTCGCTCATTTCACGGTTCCGCTGGAGACGTTCTTCACCTCCTGGCACAAAACAGGGAACGCAGTCGGTAGGACGTTTTTTTTATTTTCTTACTTCTCAGAGAGTTGCCTACTGTGTTCCTCTTATGGCAAGCACTAGACAACCAGAACAGTTACAGAAGAGAGTCATGTCCGTTCTCGGCTCTAGTTACATTATCACAAAGTCAGAGCAATTCCATTGGCGTCGGCTTCAAAACGAAGCCGTGCCGAAACCCGGGATCGAACCAGGGACCTTTAGATCTTCAGTCTAACGCTCTCCCAACTGAGCTATTTCGGCTGACGTACAGCGCCCCTCTTTTGCACGTCTGCCCCGTTGCCAATTTCACAGTCATCTTCGTCTGAAAGAACACAGGGACGCCGAAAGGCGAACAGCAGATGCAGTAAAGTACCACACACATTTCTTCTGCTTCCATCGTCGTAACTAGCAAACATGTCGACTCGATTCATGTAATATTGACTTCGCTGACGCTAGAAAAGCTGTGCTATATCGATGCCACGTGCAACTAGTGTGCAGAGAACGAGGCAGAGGAAGGAGTGAGCCTCTCCAACGTGTGTGAGGCAGTATCTAGCAGATACACGCGGTAAAACGTTTGACTTGCGTTTGCTCATTAATTGCTACACGTCATCGTCTGCAAGCTAAAATAATCACATCTGCACTGCCCAGAGAGGCGACACTTGCACTGACACCTGGTGGACGGTTGTGAGACGAGGAGATGAGCTGTGGCTTCTGGGCACGACTGTAGCGCTGCACCCTGGAGCCAAGAACACTGCACCTTGCTGGCGGCCCACGTGTTTAGTAGTGACGCAACTGCTAGGATGCAGCTGAACGTCCATCTTCTGAGAGCGAGAAAATTTCCGCAGTCGGCAGGACTCGAACCTACGCTCCCAGAGGGAATCTGATTTCAAGTCAGACGCCTTAACCACTCGGCCACGACTGCACGTCTCAGAAGCGTCTCTCGACAACTGAAACTCCCACCTTTGCAAGCAATCTCATGGCAGAAGGCAGCATGGGCTCACTCTTTTCTGTAGTGATTCCACTGCCAGCACATTAGACGTTACGAAAGTGTATTAATTTTCGCCCCGACAGGGACTAGAACCCAGGACCCTTTGGTTGAAAACCTAACGCTCTACCGACTGAGCTATCCGCACCCACGCACGAGCATTGTCATACAGCTGCGTCGTGTGCGAGTGATTCGCATGTCGTAATTGCTGGCTTATGGCTCCAATGGCGACTTCACCGACTTCCCACTGACGCGCCGCTGACGCTAGTTTTCTGGCGTCTTAAGGGATGGACATACTTGCAAGTAGCTGCGAGATCATTGAAAAGAAACGCGGCGCCATTGCTTTTGCCGCACTCGACTGATTGAATTGCAATTCCTAAAAAGGAATGAACCTTCACTCTGTCCAACAATTTCAAGCACGTGTGTGTACTCACGAACTCGGCGAAGGCGCGAGAAAATGACGGGGGCGCACTCGTGGGCCTGCGACGGCTTCCTGCAGTCACATCGTCAGTGCGAGGTGGACCGGTAGGCACAGGAAGCAGCGGCCGTCGTGAAACTCAGCATTCTTAAACGGAAATTTTCGTCTTGTTTAGAATGGCGTCATTGGTTTGCACGCTCATTCATGCGTGTGAAAGTATTTGCTGCTCTTTACGCAGAATCGCACGCAGCCGGCGGGATTCGAAACTACTTTCGAGTCAGACGCCTTAACCACTCGGCCACGGCTGCCCCGAACGCAGCGTTCTCCCGACACGTGCAAATTGAACCGTTTAAAGCACTGTGGTGTCAGAAAACGGCGTTGCTGCATTCTTTTCCGTAGTGTTTCCACCACTACCAGAGGAAACGCTACCAAATTATTAAAATTTCCGCCCGAACAGGGACTTGAACCCTGGACCCTTAGGTTAAAAGCCTAATGCTCTACCGACTGAGCTATCCGGGCTCACAACGCCTTATGAAACATCTCACGATGCACAACGACACATTGACTCATGTCCTTTACTGTTGTGCAATCGCTGCATGGAGCTGTTAGTAGTTAAACGTCGCCTGAATGCTGTCTGCAAACTTATCGCGCAAAGCTCGTAACAGACCATCGAACAATGTTGACACACGATGCAAAAACAAACTGCAGCAGTCGTTACGTCTCATACGTTGGAGTAGAGGATTTACGTGTTTTGTCGACACTCATCGGGCAATTGGAAAATTCACAAGCACTTCGAATGCAATGTTTCCCACGTTTTCGCTCATTTCACGGTTCCGCTGGAGACGTTCTTCACCTCCTGGCACAAAACAGGGAACGCAGTCGGTAGGACGTTTTTTTTATTTTCTTACTTCTCAGAGAGTTGCCTACTGTGTTCCTCTTATGGCAAGCACTAGACAACCAGAACAGTTACAGAAGAGAGTCATGTCCGTTCTCGGCTCTAGTTACATTATCACAAAGTCAGAGCAATTCCATTGGCGTCGGCTTCAAAACGAAGCCGTGCCGAAACCCGGGATCGAACCAGGGACCTTTAGATCTTCAGTCTAACGCTCTCCCAACTGAGCTATTTCGGCTGACGTACAGCGCCCCTCTTTTGCACGTCTGCCCCGTTGCCAATTTCACAGTCATCTTCGTCTGAAAGAACACAGGGACGCCGAAAGGCGAACAGCAGATGCAGTAAAGTACCACACACATTTCTTCTGCTTCCATCGTCGTAACTAGCAAACATGTCGACTCGATTCATGTAATATTGACTTCGCTGACGCTAGAAAAGCTGTGCTATATCGATGCCACGTGCAACTAGTGTGCAGAGAACGAGGCAGAGGAAGGAGTGAGCCTCTCCAACGTGTGTGAGGCAGTATCTAGCAGATACACGCGGTAAAACGTTTGACTTGCGTTTGCTCATTAATTGCTACACGTCATCGTCTGCAAGCTAAAATAATCACATCTGCACTGCCCAGAGAGGCGACACTTGCACTGACACCTGGTGGACGGTTGTGAGACGAGGAGATGAGCTGTGGCTTCTGGGCACGACTGTAGCGCTGCACCCTGGAGCCAAGAACACTGCACCTTGCTGGCGGCCCACGTGTTTAGTAGTGACGCAACTGCTAGGATGCAGCTGAACGTCCATCTTCTGAGAGCGAGAAAATTTCCGCAGTCGGCAGGACTCGAACCTACGCTCCCAGAGGGAATCTGATTTCAAGTCAGACGCCTTAACCACTCGGCCACGACTGCACGTCTCAGAAGCGTCTCTCGACAACTGAAACTCCCACCTTTGCAAGCAATCTCATGGCAGAAGGCAGCATGGGCTCACTCTTTTCTGTAGTGATTCCACTGCCAGCACATTAGACGTTACGAAAGTGTATTAATTTTCGCCCCGACAGGGACTAGAACCCAGGACCCTTTGGTTGAAAACCTAACGCTCTACCGACTGAGCTATCCGCACCCACGCACGAGCATTGTCATACAGCTGCGTCGTGTGCGAGTGATTCGCATGTCGTAATTGCTGGCTTATGGCTCCAATGGCGACTTCACCGACTTCCCACTGACGCGCCGCTGACGCTAGTTTTCTGGCGTCTTAAGGGATGGACATACTTGCAAGTAGCTGCGAGATCATTGAAAAGAAACGCGGCGCCATTGCTTTTGCCGCACTCGACTGATTGAATTGCAATTCCTAAAAAGGAATGAACCTTCACTCTGTCCAACAATTTCAAGCACGTGTGTGTACTCACGAACTCGGCGAAGGCGCGAGAAAATGACGGGGGCGCACTCGTGGGCCTGCGACGGCTTCCTGCAGTCACATCGTCAGTGCGAGGTGGACCGGTAGGCACAGGAAGCAGCGGCCGTCGTGAAACTCAGCATTCTTAAACGGAAATTTTCGTCTTGTTTAGAATGGCGTCATTGGTTTGCACGCTCATTCATGCGTGTGAAAGTATTTGCTGCTCTTTACGCAGAATCGCACGCAGCCGGCGGGATTCGAAACTACTTTCGAGTCAGACGCCTTAACCACTCGGCCACGGCTGCCCCGAACGCAGCGTTCTCCCGACACGTGCAAATTGAACCGTTTAAAGCACTGTGGTGTCAGAAAACGGCGTTGCTGCATTCTTTTCCGTAGTGTTTCCACCACTACCAGAGGAAACGCTACCAAATTATTAAAATTTCCGCCCGAACAGGGACTTGAACCCTGGACCCTTAGGTTAAAAGCCTAATGCTCTACCGACTGAGCTATCCGGGCTCACAACGCCTTATGAAACATCTCACGATGCACAACGACACATTGACTCATGTCCTTTACTGTTGTGCAATCGCTGCATGGAGCTGTTAGTAGTTAAACGTCGCCTGAATGCTGTCTGCAAACTTATCGCGCAAAGCTCGTAACAGACCATCGAACAATGTTGACACACGATGCAAAAACAAACTGCAGCAGTCGTTACGTCTCATACGTTGGAGTAGAGGATTTACGTGTTTTGTCGACACTCATCGGGCAATTGGAAAATTCACAAGCACTTCGAATGCAATGTTTCCCACGTTTTCGCTCATTTCACGGTTCCGCTGGAGACGTTCTTCACCTCCTGGCACAAAACAGGGAACGCAGTCGGTAGGACGTTTTTTTTATTTTCTTACTTCTCAGAGAGTTGCCTACTGTGTTCCTCTTATGGCAAGCACTAGACAACCAGAACAGTTACAGAAGAGAGTCATGTCCGTTCTCGGCTCTAGTTACATTATCACAAAGTCAGAGCAATTCCATTGGCGTCGGCTTCAAAACGAAGCCGTGCCGAAACCCGGGATCGAACCAGGGACCTTTAGATCTTCAGTCTAACGCTCTCCCAACTGAGCTATTTCGGCTGACGTACAGCGCCCCTCTTTTGCACGTCTGCCCCGTTGCCAATTTCACAGTCATCTTCGTCTGAAAGAACACAGGGACGCCGAAAGGCGAACAGCAGATGCAGTAAAGTACCACACACATTTCTTCTGCTTCCATCGTCGTAACTAGCAAACATGTCGACTCGATTCATGTAATATTGACTTCGCTGACGCTAGAAAAGCTGTGCTATATCGATGCCACGTGCAACTAGTGTGCAGAGAACGAGGCAGAGGAAGGAGTGAGCCTCTCCAACGTGTGTGAGGCAGTATCTAGCAGATACACGCGGTAAAACGTTTGACTTGCGTTTGCTCATTAATTGCTACACGTCATCGTCTGCAAGCTAAAATAATCACATCTGCACTGCCCAGAGAGGCGACACTTGCACTGACACCTGGTGGACGGTTGTGAGACGAGGAGATGAGCTGTGGCTTCTGGGCACGACTGTAGCGCTGCACCCTGGAGCCAAGAACACTGCACCTTGCTGGCGGCCCACGTGTTTAGTAGTGACGCAACTGCTAGGATGCAGCTGAACGTCCATCTTCTGAGAGCGAGAAAATTTCCGCAGTCGGCAGGACTCGAACCTACGCTCCCAGAGGGAATCTGATTTCAAGTCAGACGCCTTAACCACTCGGCCACGACTGCACGTCTCAGAAGCGTCTCTCGACAACTGAAACTCCCACCTTTGCAAGCAATCTCATGGCAGAAGGCAGCATGGGCTCACTCTTTTCTGTAGTGATTCCACTGCCAGCACATTAGACGTTACGAAAGTGTATTAATTTTCGCCCCGACAGGGACTAGAACCCAGGACCCTTTGGTTGAAAACCTAACGCTCTACCGACTGAGCTATCCGCACCCACGCACGAGCATTGTCATACAGCTGCGTCGTGTGCGAGTGATTCGCATGTCGTAATTGCTGGCTTATGGCTCCAATGGCGACTTCACCGACTTCCCACTGACGCGCCGCTGACGCTAGTTTTCTGGCGTCTTAAGGGATGGACATACTTGCAAGTAGCTGCGAGATCATTGAAAAGAAACGCGGCGCCATTGCTTTTGCCGCACTCGACTGATTGAATTGCAATTCCTAAAAAGGAATGAACCTTCACTCTGTCCAACAATTTCAAGCACGTGTGTGTACTCACGAACTCGGCGAAGGCGCGAGAAAATGACGGGGGCGCACTCGTGGGCCTGCGACGGCTTCCTGCAGTCACATCGTCAGTGCGAGGTGGACCGGTAGGCACAGGAAGCAGCGGCCGTCGTGAAACTCAGCATTCTTAAACGGAAATTTTCGTCTTGTTTAGAATGGCGTCATTGGTTTGCACGCTCATTCATGCGTGTGAAAGTATTTGCTGCTCTTTACGCAGAATCGCACGCAGCCGGCGGGATTCGAAACTACTTTCGAGTCAGACGCCTTAACCACTCGGCCACGGCTGCCCCGAACGCAGCGTTCTCCCGACACGTGCAAATTGAACCGTTTAAAGCACTGTGGTGTCAGAAAACGGCGTTGCTGCATTCTTTTCCGTAGTGTTTCCACCACTACCAGAGGAAACGCTACCAAATTATTAAAATTTCCGCCCGAACAGGGACTTGAACCCTGGACCCTTAGGTTAAAAGCCTAATGCTCTACCGACTGAGCTATCCGGGCTCACAACGCCTTATGAAACATCTCACGATGCACAACGACACATTGACTCATGTCCTTTACTGTTGTGCAATCGCTGCATGGAGCTGTTAGTAGTTAAACGTCGCCTGAATGCTGTCTGCAAACTTATCGCGCAAAGCTCGTAACAGACCATCGAACAATGTTGACACACGATGCAAAAACAAACTGCAGCAGTCGTTACGTCTCATACGTTGGAGTAGAGGATTTACGTGTTTTGTCGACACTCATCGGGCAATTGGAAAATTCACAAGCACTTCGAATGCAATGTTTCCCACGTTTTCGCTCATTTCACGGTTCCGCTGGAGACGTTCTTCACCTCCTGGCACAAAACAGGGAACGCAGTCGGTAGGACGTTTTTTTTATTTTCTTACTTCTCAGAGAGTTGCCTACTGTGTTCCTCTTATGGCAAGCACTAGACAACCAGAAAAGTTACAGAAGAGAGTCATGTCCGTTCTCGGCTCTAGTTACATTATCACAAAGTCAGAGCAATTCCATTGGCGTCGGCTTCAAAACGAAGCCGTGCCGAAACCCGGGATCGAACCAGGGACCTTTAGATCTTCAGTCTAACGCTCTCCCAACTGAGCTATTTCGGCTGACGTACAGCGCCCCTCTTTTGCACGTCTGCCCCGTTGCCAATTTCACAGTCATCTTCGTCTGAAAGAACACAGGGACGCCGAAAGGCGAACAGCAGATGCAGTAAAGTACCACACACATTTCTTCTGCTTCCATCGTCGTAACTAGCAAACATGTCGACTCGATTCATGTAATATTGACTTCGCTGACGCTAGAAAAGCTGTGCTATATCGATGCCACGTGCAACTAGTGTGCAGAGAACGAGGCAGAGGAAGGAGTGAGCCTCTCCAACGTGTGTGAGGCAGTATCTAGCAGATACACGCGGTAAAACGTTTGACTTGCGTTTGCTCATTAATTGCTACACGTCATCGTCTGCAAGCTAAAATAATCACATCTGCACTGCCCAGAGAGGCGACACTTGCACTGACACCTGGTGGACGGTTGTGAGACGAGGAGATGAGCTGTGGCTTCTGGGCACGACTGTAGCGCTGCACCCTGGAGCCAAGAACACTGCACCTTGCTGGCGGCCCACGTGTTTAGTAGTGACGCAACTGCTAGGATGCAGCTGAACGTCCATCTTCTGAGAGCGAGAAAATTTCCGCAGTCGGCAGGACTCGAACCTACGCTCCCAGAGGGAATCTGATTTCAAGTCAGACGCCTTAACCACTCGGCCACGACTGCACGTCTCAGAAGCGTCTCTCGACAACTGAAACTCCCACCTTTGCAAGCAATCTCATGGCAGAAGGCAGCATGGGCTCACTCTTTTCTGTAGTGATTCCACTGCCAGCACATTAGACGTTACGAAAGTGTATTAATTTTCGCCCCGACAGGGACTAGAACCCAGGACCCTTTGGTTGAAAACCTAACGCTCTACCGACTGAGCTATCCGCACCCACGCACGAGCATTGTCATACAGCTGCGTCGTGTGCGAGTGATTCGCATGTCGTAATTGCTGGCTTATGGCTCCAATGGCGACTTCACCGACTTCCCACTGACGCGCCGCTGACGCTAGTTTTCTGGCGTCTTAAGGGATGGACATACTTGCAAGTAGCTGCGAGATCATTGAAAAGAAACGCGGCGCCATTGCTTTTGCCGCACTCGACTGATTGAATTGCAATTCCTAAAAAGGAATGAACCTTCACTCTGTACTCACGAACTCGGCGAAGGCGCGAGAAAATGACGGGGGCGCACTCGTGGGCCTGCGACGGCTTCCTGCAGTCACATCGTCAGTGCGAGGTGGACCGGTAGGCACAGGAAGCAGCGGCCGTCGTGAAACTCAGCATTCTTAAACGGAAATTTTCGTCTTGTTTAGAATGGCGTCATTGGTTTGCACGCTCATTCATGCGTGTGAAAGTATTTGCTGCTCTTTACGCAGAATCGCACGCAGCCGGCGGGATTCGAAACTACTTTCGAGTCAGACGCCTTAACCACTCGGCCACGGCTGCCCCGAACGCAGCGTTCTCCCGACACGTGCAAATTGAACCGTTTAAAGCACTGTGGTGTCAGAAAACGGCGTTGCTGCATTCTTTTCCGTAGTGTTTCCACCACTACCAGAGGAAACGCTACCAAATTATTAAAATTTCCGCCCGAACAGGGACTTGAACCCTGGACCCTTAGGTTAAAAGCCTAATGCTCTACCGACTGAGCTATCCGGGCTCACAACGCCTTATGAAACATCTCACGATGCACAACGACACATTGACTCATGTCCTTTACTGTTGTGCAATCGCTGCATGGAGCTGTTAGTAGTTAAACGTCGCCTGAATGCTGTCTGCAAACTTATCGCGCAAAGCTCGTAACAGACCATCGAACAATGTTGACACACGATGCAAAAACAAACTGCAGCAGTCGTTACGTCTCATACGTTGGAGTAGAGGATTTACGTGTTTTGTCGACACTCATCGGGCAATTGGAAAATTCACAAGCACTTCGAATGCAATGTTTCCCACGTTTTCGCTCATTTCACGGTTCCGCTGGAGACGTTCTTCACCTCCTGGCACAAAACAGGGAACGCAGTCGGTAGGACGTTTTTTTTATTTTCTTACTTCTCAGAGAGTTGCCTACTGTGTTCCTCTTATGGCAAGCACTAGACAACCAGAACAGTTACAGAAGAGAGTCATGTCCGTTCTCGGCTCTAGTTACATTATCACAAAGTCAGAGCAATTCCATTGGCGTCGGCTTCAAAACGAAGCCGTGCCGAAACCCGGGATCGAACCAGGGACCTTTAGATCTTCAGTCTAACGCTCTCCCAACTGAGCTATTTCGGCTGACGTACAGCGCCCCTCTTTTGCACGTCTGCCCCGTTGCCAATTTCACAGTCATCTTCGTCTGAAAGAACACAGGGACGCCGAAAGGCGAACAGCAGATGCAGTAAAGTACCACACACATTTCTTCTGCTTCCATCGTCGTAACTAGCAAACATGTCGACTCGATTCATGTAATATTGACTTCGCTGACGCTAGAAAAGCTGTGCTATATCGATGCCACGTGCAACTAGTGTGCAGAGAACGAGGCAGAGGAAGGAGTGAGCCTCTCCAACGTGTGTGAGGCAGTATCTAGCAGATACACGCGGTAAAACGTTTGACTTGCGTTTGCTCATTAATTGCTACACGTCATCGTCTGCAAGCTAAAATAATCACATCTGCACTGCCCAGAGAGGCGACACTTGCACTGACACCTGGTGGACGGTTGTGAGACGAGGAGATGAGCTGTGGCTTCTGGGCACGACTGTAGCGCTGCACCCTGGAGCCAAGAACACTGCACCTTGCTGGCGGCCCACGTGTTTAGTAGTGACGCAACTGCTAGGATGCAGCTGAACGTCCATCTTCTGAGAGCGAGAAAATTTCCGCAGTCGGCAGGACTCGAACCTACGCTCCCAGAGGGAATCTGATTTCAAGTCAGACGCCTTAACCACTCGGCCACGACTGCACGTCTCAGAAGCGTCTCTCGACAACTGAAACTCCCACCTTTGCAAGCAATCTCATGGCAGAAGGCAGCATGGGCTCACTCTTTTCTGTAGTGATTCCACTGCCAGCACATTAGACGTTACGAAAGTGTATTAATTTTCGCCCCGACAGGGACTAGAACCCAGGACCCTTTGGTTGAAAACCTAACGCTCTACCGACTGAGCTATCCGCACCCACGCACGAGCATTGTCATACAGCTGCGTCGTGTGCGAGTGATTCGCATGTCGTAATTGCTGGCTTATGGCTCCAATGGCGACTTCACCGACTTCCCACTGACGCGCCGCTGACGCTAGTTTTCTGGCGTCTTAAGGGATGGACATACTTGCAAGTAGCTGCGAGATCATTGAAAAGAAACGCGGCGCCATTGCTTTTGCCGCACTCGACTGATTGAATTGCAATTCCTAAAAAGGAATGAACCTTCACTCTGTACTCACGAACTCGGCGAAGGCGCGAGAAAATGACGGGGGCGCACTCGTGGGCCTGCGACGGCTTCCTGCAGTCACATCGTCAGTGCGAGGTGGACCGGTAGGCACAGGAAGCAGCGGCCGTCGTGAAACTCAGCATTCTTAAACGGAAATTTTCGTCTTGTTTAGAATGGCGTCATTGGTTTGCACGCTCATTCATGCGTGTGAAAGTATTTGCTGCTCTTTACGCAGAATCGCACGCAGCCGGCGGGATTCGAAACTACTTTCGAGTCAGACGCCTTAACCACTCGGCCACGGCTGCCCCGAACGCAGCGTTCTCCCGACACGTGCAAATTGAACCGTTTAAAGCACTGTGGTGTCAGAAAACGGCGTTGCTGCATTCTTTTCCGTAGTGTTTCCACCACTACCAGAGGAAACGCTACCAAATTATTAAAATTTCCGCCCGAACAGGGACTTGAACCCTGGACCCTTAGGTTAAAAGCCTAATGCTCTACCGACTGAGCTATCCGGGCTCACAACGCCTTATGAAACATCTCACGATGCACAACGACACATTGACTCATGTCCTTTACTGTTGTGCAATCGCTGCATGGAGCTGTTAGTAGTTAAACGTCGCCTGAATGCTGTCTGCAAACTTATCGCGCAAAGCTCGTAACAGACCATCGAACAATGTTGACACACGATGCAAAAACAAACTGCAGCAGTCGTTACGTCTCATACGTTGGAGTAGAGGATTTACGTGTTTTGTCGACACTCATCGGGCAATTGGAAAATTCACAAGCACTTCGAATGCAATGTTTCCCACGTTTTCGCTCATTTCACGGTTCCGCTGGAGACGTTCTTCACCTCCTGGCACAAAACAGGGAACGCAGTCGGTAGGACGTTTTTTTTATTTTCTTACTTCTCAGAGAGTTGCCTACTGTGTTCCTCTTATGGCAAGCACTAGACAACCAGAACAGTTACAGAAGAGAGTCATGTCCGTTCTCGGCTCTAGTTACATTATCACAAAGTCAGAGCAATTCCATTGGCGTCGGCTTCAAAACGAAGCCGTGCCGAAACCCGGGATCGAACCAGGGACCTTTAGATCTTCAGTCTAACGCTCTCCCAACTGAGCTATTTCGGCTGACGTACAGCGCCCCTCTTTTGCACGTCTGCCCCGTTGCCAATTTCACAGTCATCTTCGTCTGAAAGAACACAGGGACGCCGAAAGGCGAACAGCAGATGCAGTAAAGTACCACACACATTTCTTCTGCTTCCATCGTCGTAACTAGCAAACATGTCGACTCGATTCATGTAATATTGACTTCGCTGACGCTAGAAAAGCTGTGCTATATCGATGCCACGTGCAACTAGTGTGCAGAGAACGAGGCAGAGGAAGGAGTGAGCCTCTCCAACGTGTGTGAGGCAGTATCTAGCAGATACACGCGGTAAAACGTTTGACTTGCGTTTGCTCATTAATTGCTACACGTCATCGTCTGCAAGCTAAAATAATCACATCTGCACTGCCCAGAGAGGCGACACTTGCACTGACACCTGGTGGACGGTTGTGAGACGAGGAGATGAGCTGTGGCTTCTGGGCACGACTGTAGCGCTGCACCCTGGAGCCAAGAACACTGCACCTTGCTGGCGGCCCACGTGTTTAGTAGTGACGCAACTGCTAGGATGCAGCTGAACGTCCATCTTCTGAGAGCGAGAAAATTTCCGCAGTCGGCAGGACTCGAACCTACGCTCCCAGAGGGAATCTGATTTCAAGTCAGACGCCTTAACCACTCGGCCACGACTGCACGTCTCAGAAGCGTCTCTCGACAACTGAAACTCCCACCTTTGCAAGCAATCTCATGGCAGAAGGCAGCATGGGCTCACTCTTTTCTGTAGTGATTCCACTGCCAGCACATTAGACGTTACGAAAGTGTATTAATTTTCGCCCCGACAGGGACTAGAACCCAGGACCCTTTGGTTGAAAACCTAACGCTCTACCGACTGAGCTATCCGCACCCACGCACGAGCATTGTCATACAGCTGCGTCGTGTGCGAGTGATTCGCATGTCGTAATTGCTGGCTTATGGCTCCAATGGCGACTTCACCGACTTCCCACTGACGCGCCGCTGACGCTAGTTTTCTGGCGTCTTAAGGGATGGACATACTTGCAAGTAGCTGCGAGATCATTGAAAAGAAACGCGGCGCCATTGCTTTTGCCGCACTCGACTGATTGAATTGCAATTCCTAAAAAGGAATGAACCTTCACTCTGTACTCACGAACTCGGCGAAGGCGCGAGAAAATGACGGGGGCGCACTCGTGGGCCTGCGACGGCTTCCTGCAGTCACATCGTCAGTGCGAGGTGGACCGGTAGGCACAGGAAGCAGCGGCCGTCGTGAAACTCAGCATTCTTAAACGGAAATTTTCGTCTTGTTTAGAATGGCGTCATTGGTTTGCACGCTCATTCATGCGTGTGAAAGTATTTGCTGCTCTTTACGCAGAATCGCACGCAGCCGGCGGGATTCGAAACTACTTTCGAGTCAGACGCCTTAACCACTCGGCCACGGCTGCCCCGAACGCAGCGTTCTCCCGACACGTGCAAATTGAACCGTTTAAAGCACTGTGGTGTCAGAAAACGGCGTTGCTGCATTCTTTTCCGTAGTGTTTCCACCACTACCAGAGGAAACGCTACCAAATTATTAAAATTTCCGCCCGAACAGGGACTTGAACCCTGGACCCTTAGGTTAAAAGCCTAATGCTCTACCGACTGAGCTATCCGGGCTCACAACGCCTTATGAAACATCTCACGATGCACAACGACACATTGACTCATGTCCTTTACTGTTGTGCAATCGCTGCATGGAGCTGTTAGTAGTTAAACGTCGCCTGAATGCTGTCTGCAAACTTATCGCGCAAAGCTCGTAACAGACCATCGAACAATGTTGACACACGATGCAAAAACAAACTGCAGCAGTCGTTACGTCTCATACGTTGGAGTAGAGGATTTACGTGTTTTGTCGACACTCATCGGGCAATTGGAAAATTCACAAGCACTTCGAATGCAATGTTTCCCACGTTTTCGCTCATTTCACGGTTCCGCTGGAGACGTTCTTCACCTCCTGGCACAAAACAGGGAACGCAGTCGGTAGGACGTTTTTTTTATTTTCTTACTTCTCAGAGAGTTGCCTACTGTGTTCCTCTTATGGCAAGCACTAGACAACCAGAACAGTTACAGAAGAGAGTCATGTCCGTTCTCGGCTCTAGTTACATTATCACAAAGTCAGAGCAATTCCATTGGCGTCGGCTTCAAAACGAAGCCGTGCCGAAACCCGGGATCGAACCAGGGACCTTTAGATCTTCAGTCTAACGCTCTCCCAACTGAGCTATTTCGGCTGACGTACAGCGCCCCTCTTTTGCACGTCTGCCCCGTTGCCAATTTCACAGTCATCTTCGTCTGAAAGAACACAGGGACGCCGAAAGGCGAACAGCAGATGCAGTAAAGTACCACACACATTTCTTCTGCTTCCATCGTCGTAACTAGCAAACATGTCGACTCGATTCATGTAATATTGACTTCGCTGACGCTAGAAAAGCTGTGCTATATCGATGCCACGTGCAACTAGTGTGCAGAGAACGAGGCAGAGGAAGGAGTGAGCCTCTCCAACGTGTGTGAGGCAGTATCTAGCAGATACACGCGGTAAAACGTTTGACTTGCGTTTGCTCATTAATTGCTACACGTCATCGTCTGCAAGCTAAAATAATCACATCTGCACTGCCCAGAGAGGCGACACTTGCACTGACACCTGGTGGACGGTTGTGAGACGAGGAGATGAGCTGTGGCTTCTGGGCACGACTGTAGCGCTGCACCCTGGAGCCAAGAACACTGCACCTTGCTGGCGGCCCACGTGTTTAGTAGTGACGCAACTGCTAGGATGCAGCTGAACGTCCATCTTCTGAGAGCGAGAAAATTTCCGCAGTCGGCAGGACTCGAACCTACGCTCCCAGAGGGAATCTGAATTCAAGTCAGACGCCTTAACCACTCGGCCACGACTGCACGTCTCAGAAGCGTCTCTCGACAACTGAAACTCCCACCTTTGCAAGCAATCTCATGGCAGAAGGCAGCATGGGCTCACTCTTTTCTGTAGTGATTCCACTGCCAGCACATTAGACGTTACGAAAGTGTATTAATTTTCGCCCCGACAGGGACTAGAACCCAGGACCCTTTGGTTGAAAACCTAACGCTCTACCGACTGAGCTATCCGCACCCACGCACGAGCATTGTCATACAGCTGCGTCGTGTGCGAGTGATTCGCATGTCGTAATTGCTGGCTTATGGCTCCAATGGCGACTTCACCGACTTCCCACTGACGCGCCGCTGACGCTAGTTTTCTGGCGTCTTAAGGGATGGACATACTTGCAAGTAGCTGCGAGATCATTGAAAAGAAACGCGGCGCCATTGCTTTTGCCGCACTCGACTGATTGAATTGCAATTCCTAAAAAGGAATGAACCTTCACTCTGTCCAACAATTTCAAGCACGTGTGTGTACTCACGAACTCGGCGAAGGCGCGAGAAAATGACGGGGGCGCACTCGTGGGCCTGCGACGGCTTCCTGCAGTCACATCGTCAGTGCGAGGTGGACCGGTAGGCACAGGAAGCAGCGGCCGTCGTGAAACTCAGCATTCTTAAACGGAAATTTTCGTCTTGTTTAGAATGGCGTCATTGGTTTGCACGCTCATTCATGCGTGTGAAAGTATTTGCTGCTCTTTACGCAGAATCGCACGCAGCCGGCGGGATTCGAAACTACTTTCGAGTCAGACGCCTTAACCACTCGGCCACGGCTGCCCCGAACGCAGCGTTCTCCCGACACGTGCAAATTGAACCGTTTAAAGCACTGTGGTGTCAGAAAACGGCGTTGCTGCATTCTTTTCCGTAGTGTTTCCACCACTACCAGAGGAAACGCTACCAAATTATTAAAATTTCCGCCCGAACAGGGACTTGAACCCTGGACCCTTAGGTTAAAAGCCTAATGCTCTACCGACTGAGCTATCCGGGCTCACAACGCCTTATGAAACATCTCACGATGCACAACGACACATTGACTCATGTCCTTTACTGTTGTGCAATCGCTGCATGGAGCTGTTAGTAGTTAAACGTCGCCTGAATGCTGTCTGCAAACTTATCGCGCAAAGCTCGTAACAGACCATCGAACAATGTTGACACACGATGCAAAAACAAACTGCAGCAGTCGTTACGTCTCATACGTTGGAGTAGAGGATTTACGTGTTTTGTCGACACTCATCGGGCAATTGGAAAATTCACAAGCACTTCGAATGCAATGTTTCCCACGTTTTCGCTCATTTCACGGTTCCGCTGGAGACGTTCTTCACCTCCTGGCACAAAACAGGGAACGCAGTCGGTAGGACGTTTTTTTTATTTTCTTACTTCTCAGAGAGTTGCCTACTGTGTTCCTCTTATGGCAAGCACTAGACAACCAGAACAGTTACAGAAGAGAGTCATGTCCGTTCTCGGCTCTAGTTACATTATCACAAAGTCAGAGCAATTCCATTGGCGTCGGCTTCAAAACGAAGCCGTGCCGAAACCCGGGATCGAACCAGGGACCTTTAGATCTTCAGTCTAACGCTCTCCCAACTGAGCTATTTCGGCTGACGTACAGCGCCCCTCTTTTGCACGTCTGCCCCGTTGCCAATTTCACAGTCATCTTCGTCTGAAAGAACACAGGGACGCCGAAAGGCGAACAGCAGATGCAGTAAAGTACCACACACATTTCTTCTGCTTCCATCGTCGTAACTAGCAAACATGTCGACTCGATTCATGTAATATTGACTTCGCTGACGCTAGAAAAGCTGTGCTATATCGATGCCACGTGCAACTAGTGTGCAGAGAACGAGGCAGAGGAAGGAGTGAGCCTCTCCAACGTGTGTGAGGCAGTATCTAGCAGATACACGCGGTAAAACGTTTGACTTGCGTTTGCTCATTAATTGCTACACGTCATCGTCTGCAAGCTAAAATAATCACATCTGCACTGCCCAGAGAGGCGACACTTGCACTGACACCTGGTGGACGGTTGTGAGACGAGGAGATGAGCTGTGGCTTCTGGGCACGACTGTAGCGCTGCACCCTGGAGCCAAGAACACTGCACCTTGCTGGCGGCCCACGTGTTTAGTAGTGACGCAACTGCTAGGATGCAGCTGAACGTCCATCTTCTGAGAGCGAGAAAATTTCCGCAGTCGGCAGGACTCGAACCTACGCTCCCAGAGGGAATCTGATTTCAAGTCAGACGCCTTAACCACTCGGCCACGACTGCACGTCTCAGAAGCGTCTCTCGACAACTGAAACTCCCACCTTTGCAAGCAATCTCATGGCAGAAGGCAGCATGGGCTCACTCTTTTCTGTAGTGATTCCACTGCCAGCACATTAGACGTTACGAAAGTGTATTAATTTTCGCCCCGACAGGGACTAGAACCCAGGACCCTTTGGTTGAAAACCTAACGCTCTACCGACTGAGCTATCCGCACCCACGCACGAGCGTTGTCATACAGCTGCGTCGTGTGCGAGTGATTCGCATGTCGTAATTGCTGGCTTATGGCTCCAATGGCGACTTCACCGACTTCCCACTGACGCGCCGCTGACGCTAGTTTTCTGGCGTCTTAAGGGATGGACATACTTGCAAGTAGCTGCGAGATCATTGAAAAGAAACGCGGCGCCATTGCTTTTGCCGCACTCGACTGATTGAATTGCAATTCCTAAAAAGGAATGAACCTTCACTCTGTCCAACAATTTCAAGCACGTGTGTGTACTCACGAACTCGGCGAAGGCGCGAGAAAATGACGGGGGCGCACTCGTGGGCCTGCGACGGCTTCCTGCAGTCACATCGTCAGTGCGAGGTGGACCGGTAGGCACAGGAAGCAGCGGCCGTCGTGAAACTCAGCATTCTTAAACGGAAATTTTCGTCTTGTTTAGAATGGCGTCATTGGTTTGCACGCTCATTCATGCGTGTGAAAGTATTTGCTGCTCTTTACGCAGAATCGCACGCAGCCGGCGGGATTCGAAACTACTTTCGAGTCAGACGCCTTAACCACTCGGCCACGGCTGCCCCGAACGCAGCGTTCTCCCGACACGTGCAAATTGAACCGTTTAAAGCACTGTGGTGTCAGAAAACGGCGTTGCTGCATTCTTTTCCGTAGTGTTTCCACCACTACCAGAGGAAACGCTACCAAATTATTAAAATTTCCGCCCGAACAGGGACTTGAACCCTGGACCCTTAGGTTAAAAGCCTAATGCTCTACCGACTGAGCTATCCGGGCTCACAACGCCTTATGAAACATCTCACGATGCACAACGACACATTGACTCATGTCCTTTACTGTTGTGCAATCGCTGCATGGAGCTGTTAGTAGTTAAACGTCGCCTGAATGCTGTCTGCAAACTTATCGCGCAAAGCTCGTAACAGACCATCGAACAATGTTGACACACGATGCAAAAACAAACTGCAGCAGTCGTTACGTCTCATACGTTGGAGTAGAGGATTTACGTGTTTTGTCGACACTCATCGGGCAATTGGAAAATTCACAAGCACTTCGAATGCAATGTTTCCCACGTTTTCGCTCATTTCACGGTTCCGCTGGAGACGTTCTTCACCTCCTGGCACAAAACAGGGAACGCAGTCGGTAGGACGTTTTTTTTATTTTCTTACTTCTCAGAGAGTTGCCTACTGTGTTCCTCTTATGGCAAGCACTAGACAACCAGAACAGTTACAGAAGAGAGTCATGTCCGTTCTCGGCTCTAGTTACATTATCACAAAGTCAGAGCAATTCCATTGGCGTCGGCTTCAAAACGAAGCCGTGCCGAAACCCGGGATCGAACCAGGGACCTTTAGATCTTCAGTCTAACGCTCTCCCAACTGAGCTATTTCGGCTGACGTACAGCGCCCCTCTTTTGCACGTCTGCCCCGTTGCCAATTTCACAGTCATCTTCGTCTGAAAGAACACAGGGACGCCGAAAGGCGAACAGCAGATGCAGTAAAGTACCACACACATTTCTTCTGCTTCCATCGTCGTAACTAGCAAACATGTCGACTCGATTCATGTAATATTGACTTCGCTGACGCTAGAAAAGCTGTGCTATATCGATGCCACGTGCAACTAGTGTGCAGAGAACGAGGCAGAGGAAGGAGTGAGCCTCTCCAACGTGTGGGAGGCAGTATCTAGCAGATACACGCGGTAAAACGTTTGACTTGCGTTTGCTCATTAATTGCTACACGTCATCGTCTGCAAGCTAAAATAATCACATCTGCACTGCCCAGAGAGGCGACACTTGCACTGACACCTGGTGGACGGTTGTGAGACGAGGAGATGAGCTGTGGCTTCTGGGCACGACTGTAGCGCTGCACCCTGGAGCCAAGAACACTGCACCTTGCTGGCGGCCCACGTGTTTAGTAGTGACGCAACTGCTAGGATGCAGCTGAACGTCCATCTTCTGAGAGCGAGAAAATTTCCGCAGTCGGCAGGACTCGAACCTACGCTCCCAGAGG
Organism: Schistocerca gregaria; assembly: GCF_023897955.1. Classification (NCBI taxonomy): domain Eukaryota; kingdom Metazoa; phylum Arthropoda; class Insecta; order Orthoptera; family Acrididae; genus Schistocerca; species Schistocerca gregaria. The sequence goes on along the minus strand of NW_026061796.1, from coordinate 411,175 downwards.
GAATCTGATTTCAAGTCAGACGCCTTAACCACTCGGCCACGACTGCACGTCTCAGAAGCGTCTCTCGACAACTGAAACTCCCACCTTTGCAAGCAATCTCATGGCAGAAGGCAGCATGGGCTCACTCTTTTCTGTAGTGATTCCACTGCCAGCACATTAGACGTTACGAAAGTGTATTAATTTTCGCCCCGACAGGGACTAGAACCCAGGACCCTTTGGTTGAAAACCTAACGCTCTACCGACTGAGCTATCCGCACCCACGCACGAGCATTGTCATACAGCTGCGTCGTGTGCGAGTGATTCGCATGTCGTAATTGCTGGCTTATGGCTCCAATGGCGACTTCACCGACTTCCCACTGACGCGCCGCTGACGCTAGTTTTCTGGCGTCTTAAGGGATGGACATACTTGCAAGTAGCTGCGAGATCATTGAAAAGAAACGCGGCGCCATTGCTTTTGCCGCACTCGACTGATTGAATTGCAATTCCTAAAAAGGAATGAACCTTCACTCTGTACTCACGAACTCGGCGAAGGCGCGAGAAAATGACGGGGGCGCACTCGTGGGCCTGCGACGGCTTCCTGCAGTCACATCGTCAGTGCGAGGTGGACCGGTAGGCACAGGAAGCAGCGGCCGTCGTGAAACTCAGCATTCTTAAACGGAAATTTTCGTCTTGTTTAGAATGGCGTCATTGGTTTGCACGCTCATTCATGCGTGTGAAAGTATTTGCTGCTCTTTACGCAGAATCGCACGCAGCCGGCGGGATTCGAAACTACTTTCGAGTCAGACGCCTTAACCACTCGGCCACGGCTGCCCCGAACGCAGCGTTCTCCCGACACGTGCAAATTGAACCGTTTAAAGCACTGTGGTGTCAGAAAACGGCGTTGCTGCATTCTTTTCCGTAGTGTTTCCACCACTACCAGAGGAAACGCTACCAAATTATTAAAATTTCCGCCCGAACAGGGACTTGAACCCTGGACCCTTAGGTTAAAAGCCTAATGCTCTACCGACTGAGCTATCCGGGCTCACAACGCCTTATGAAACATCTCACGATGCACAACGACACATTGACTCATGTCCTTTACTGTTGTGCAATCGCTGCATGGAGCTGTTAGTAGTTAAACGTCGCCTGAATGCTGTCTGCAAACTTATCGCGCAAAGCTCGTAACAGACCATCGAACAATGTTGACACACGATGCAAAAACAAACTGCAGCAGTCGTTACGTCTCATACGTTGGAGTAGAGGATTTACGTGTTTTGTCGACACTCATCGGGCAATTGGAAAATTCACAAGCACTTCGAATGCAATGTTTCCCACGTTTTCGCTCATTTCACGGTTCCGCTGGAGACGTTCTTCACCTCCTGGCACAAAACAGGGAACGCAGTCGGTAGGACGTTTTTTTTATTTTCTTACTTCTCAGAGAGTTGCCTACTGTGTTCCTCTTATGGCAAGCACTAGACAACCAGAACAGTTACAGAAGAGAGTCATGTCCGTTCTCGGCTCTAGTTACATTATCACAAAGTCAGAGCAATTCCATTGGCGTCGGCTTCAAAACGAAGCCGTGCCGAAACCCGGGATCGAACCAGGGACCTTTAGATCTTCAGTCTAACGCTCTCCCAACTGAGCTATTTCGGCTGACGTACAGCGCCCCTCTTTTGCACGTCTGCCCCGTTGCCAATTTCACAGTCATCTTCGTCTGAAAGAACACAGGGACGCCGAAAGGCGAACAGCAGATGCAGTAAAGTACCACACACATTTCTTCTGCTTCCATCGTCGTAACTAGCAAACATGTCGACTCGATTCATGTAATATTGACTTCGCTGACGCTAGAAAAGCTGTGCTATATCGATGCCACGTGCAACTAGTGTGCAGAGAACGAGGCAGAGGAAGGAGTGAGCCTCTCCAACGTGTGTGAGGCAGTATCTAGCAGATACACGCGGTAAAACGTTTGACTTGCGTTTGCTCATTAATTGCTACACGTCATCGTCTGCAAGCTAAAATAATCACATCTGCACTGCCCAGAGAGGCGACACTTGCACTGACACCTGGTGGACGGTTGTGAGACGAGGAGATGAGCTGTGGCTTCTGGGCACGACTGTAGCGCTGCACCCTGGAGCCAAGAACACTGCACCTTGCTGGCGGCCCACGTGTTTAGTAGTGACGCAACTGCTAGGATGCAGCTGAACGTCCATCTTCTGAGAGCGAGAAAATTTCCGCAGTCGGCAGGACTCGAACCTACGCTCCCAGAGGGAATCTGATTTCAAGTCAGACGCCTTAACCACTCGGCCACGACTGCACGTCTCAGAAGCGTCTCTCGACAACTGAAACTCCCACCTTTGCAAGCAATCTCATGGCAGAAGGCAGCATGGGCTCACTCTTTTCTGTAGTGATTCCACTGCCAGCACATTAGACGTTACGAAAGTGTATTAATTTTCGCCCCGACAGGGACTAGAACCCAGGACCCTTTGGTTGAAAACCTAACGCTCTACCGACTGAGCTATCCGCACCCACGCACGAGCATTGTCATACAGCTGCGTCGTGTGCGAGTGATTCGCATGTCGTAATTGCTGGCTTATGGCTCCAATGGCGACTTCACCGACTTCCCACTGACGCGCCGCTGACGCTAGTTTTCTGGCGTCTTAAGGGATGGACATACTTGCAAGTAGCTGCGAGATCATTGAAAAGAAACGCGGCGCCATTGCTTTTGCCGCACTCGACTGATTGAATTGCAATTCCTAAAAAGGAATGAACCTTCACTCTGTACTCACGAACTCGGCGAAGGCGCGAGAAAATGACGGGGGCGCACTCGTGGGCCTGCGACGGCTTCCTGCAGTCACATCGTCAGTGCGAGGTGGACCGGTAGGCACAGGAAGCAGCGGCCGTCGTGAAACTCAGCATTCTTAAACGGAAATTTTCGTCTTGTTTAGAATGGCGTCATTGGTTTGCACGCTCATTCATGCGTGTGAAAGTATTTGCTGCTCTTTACGCAGAATCGCACGCAGCCGGCGGGATTCGAAACTACTTTCGAGTCAGACGCCTTAACCACTCGGCCACGGCTGCCCCGAACGCAGCGTTCTCCCGACACGTGCAAATTGAACCGTTTAAAGCACTGTGGTGTCAGAAAACGGCGTTGCTGCATTCTTTTCCGTAGTGTTTCCACCACTACCAGAGGAAACGCTACCAAATTATTAAAATTTCCGCCCGAACAGGGACTTGAACCCTGGACCCTTAGGTTAAAAGCCTAATGCTCTACCGACTGAGCTATCCGGGCTCACAACGCCTTATGAAACATCTCACGATGCACAACGACACATTGACTCATGTCCTTTACTGTTGTGCAATCGCTGCATGGAGCTGTTAGTAGTTAAACGTCGCCTGAATGCTGTCTGCAAACTTATCGCGCAAAGCTCGTAACAGACCATCGAACAATGTTGACACACGATGCAAAAACAAACTGCAGCAGTCGTTACGTCTCATACGTTGGAGTAGAGGATTTACGTGTTTTGTCGACACTCATCGGGCAATTGGAAAATTCACAAGCACTTCGAATGCAATGTTTCCCACGTTTTCGCTCATTTCACGGTTCCGCTGGAGACGTTCTTCACCTCCTGGCACAAAACAGGGAACGCAGTCGGTAGGACGTTTTTTTTATTTTCTTACTTCTCAGAGAGTTGCCTACTGTGTTCCTCTTATGGCAAGCACTAGACAACCAGAACAGTTACAGAAGAGAGTCATGTCCGTTCTCGGCTCTAGTTACATTATCACAAAGTCAGAGCAATTCCATTGGCGTCGGCTTCAAAACGAAGCCGTGCCGAAACCCGGGATCGAACCAGGGACCTTTAGATCTTCAGTCTAACGCTCTCCCAACTGAGCTATTTCGGCTGACGTACAGCGCCCCTCTTTTGCACGTCTGCCCCGTTGCCAATTTCACAGTCATCTTCGTCTGAAAGAACACAGGGACGCCGAAAGGCGAACAGCAGATGCAGTAAAGTACCACACACATTTCTTCTGCTTCCATCGTCGTAACTAGCAAACATGTCGACTCGATTCATGTAATATTGACTTCGCTGACGCTAGAAAAGCTGTGCTATATCGATGCCACGTGCAACTAGTGTGCAGAGAACGAGGCAGAGGAAGGAGTGAGCCTCTCCAACGTGTGTGAGGCAGTATCTAGCAGATACACGCGGTAAAACGTTTGACTTGCGTTTGCTCATTAATTGCTACACGTCATCGTCTGCAAGCTAAAATAATCACATCTGCACTGCCCAGAGAGGCGACACTTGCACTGACACCTGGTGGACGGTTGTGAGACGAGGAGATGAGCTGTGGCTTCTGGGCACGACTGTAGCGCTGCACCCTGGAGCCAAGAACACTGCACCTTGCTGGCGGCCCACGTGTTTAGTAGTGACGCAACTGCTAGGATGCAGCTGAACGTCCATCTTCTGAGAGCGAGAAAATTTCCGCAGTCGGCAGGACTCGAACCTACGCTCCCAGAGGGAATCTGATTTCAAGTCAGACGCCTTAACCACTCGGCCACGACTGCACGTCTCAGAGGCGTCTCTCGACAACTGAAACTCCCACCTTTGCTAGCAATCTCATGGCAGAAGGCAGCATGGGCTCACTCTTTTCTGTAGTGATTCCACTGCCAGCACATTAGACGTTACGAAAGTGTATTAATTTTCGCCCCGACAGGGACTAGAACCCAGGACCCTTTGGTTGAAAACCTAACGCTCTACCGACTGAGCTATCCGCACCCACGCACGAGCATTGTCATACAGCTGCGTCGTGTGCGAGTGATTCGCATGTCGTAATTGCTGGCTTATGGCTCCAATGGCGACTTCACCGACTTCCCACTGACGCGCCGCTGACGCTAGTTTTCTGGCGTCTTAAGGGATGGACATACTTGCAAGTAGCTGCGAGATCATTGAAAAGAAACGCGGCGCCATTGCTTTTGCCGCACTCGACTGATTGAATTGCAATTCCTAAAAAGGAATGAACCTTCACTCTGTCCAACAATTTCAAGCACGTGTGTGTACTCACGAACTCGGCGAAGGCGCGAGAAAATGACGGGGGCGCACTCGTGGGCCTGCGACGGCTTCCTGCAGTCACATCGTCAGTGCCAGGTGGACCGGTAGGCACAGGAAGCAGCGGCCGTCGTGAAACTCAGCATTCTTAAACGGAAATTTTCGTCTTGTTTAGAATGGCGTCATTGGTTTGCACGCTCATTCATGCGTGTGAAAGTATTTGCTGCTCTTTACGCAGAATCGCACGCAGCCGGCGGGATTCGAAACTACTTTCGAGTCAGACGCCTTAACCACTCGGCCACGGCTGCCCCGAACGCAGCGTTCTCCCGACACGTGCAAATTGAACCGTTTAAAGCACTGTGGTGTCAGAAAACGGCGTTGCTGCATTCTTTTCCGTAGTGTTTCCACCACTACCAGAGGAAACGCTACCAAATTATTAAAATTTCCGCCCGAACAGGGACTTGAACCCTGGACCCTTAGGTTAAAAGCCTAATGCTCTACCGACTGAGCTATCCGGGCTCACAACGCCTTATGAAACATCTCACGATGCACAACGACACATTGACTCATGTCCTTTACTGTTGTGCAATCGCTGCATGGAGCTGTTAGTAGTTAAACGTCGCCTGAATGCTGTCTGCAAACTTATCGCGCAAAGCTCGTAACAGACCATCGAACAATGTTGACACACGATGCAAAAACAAACTGCAGCAGTCGTTACGTCTCATACGTTGGAGTAGAGGATTTACGTGTTTTGTCGACACTCATCGGGCAATTGGAAAATTCACAAGCACTTCGAATGCAATGTTTCCCACGTTTTCGCTCATTTCACGGTTCCGCTGGAGACGTTCTTCACCTCCTGGCACAAAACAGGGAACGCAGTCGGTAGGACGTTTTTTTTATTTTCTTACTTCTCAGAGAGTTGCCTACTGTGTTCCTCTTATGGCAAGCACTAGACAACCAGAACAGTTACAGAAGAGAGTCATGTCCGTTCTCGGCTCTAGTTACATTATCACAAAGTCAGAGCAATTCCATTGGCGTCGGCTTCAAAACGAAGCCGTGCCGAAACCCGGGATCGAACCAGGGACCTTTAGATCTTCAGTCTAACGCTCTCCCAACTGAGCTATTTCGGCTGACGTACAGCGCCCCTCTTTTGCACGTCTGCCCCGTTGCCAATTTCACAGTCATCTTCGTCTGAAAGAACACAGGGACGCCGAAAGGCGAACAGCAGATGCAGTAAAGTACCACACACATTTCTTCTGCTTCCATCGTCGTAACTAGCAAACATGTCGACTCGATTCATGTAATATTGACTTCGCTGACGCTAGAAAAGCTGTGCTATATCGATGCCACGTGCAACTAGTGTGCAGAGAACGAGGCAGAGGAAGGAGTGAGCCTCTCCAACGTGTGTGAGGCAGTATCTAGCAGATACACGCGGTAAAACGTTTGACTTGCGTTTGCTCATTAATTGCTACACGTCATCGTCTGCAAGCTAAAATAATCACATCTGCACTGCCCAGAGAGGCGACACTTGCACTGACACCTGGTGGACGGTTGTGAGACGAGGAGATGAGCTGTGGCTTCTGGGCACGACTGTAGCGCTGCACCCTGGAGCCAAGAACACTGCACCTTGCTGGCGGCCCACGTGTTTAGTAGTGACGCAACTGCTAGGATGCAGCTGAACGTCCATCTTCTGAGAGCGAGAAAATTTCCGCAGTCGGCAGGACTTTTTTTTTTTTTTTTTTTTTTTTTTTTTTTTTTTTTTTTTTTTTTTTTTATGATTGCGCTGCCTACTGCACTACTGAGTCACAAACCACTCAACTACAGATGCTCGACAAGCTACCCGTGCTTTCCAAGCAGCTGTCGGCAGGGAAACTGGGATTGCCACCCAGCGACGTCGAAAAAGGGGCTAAACTCGCGAAGTCCCCCACTACACTGCCTTAAAACGACCGTTCATCACTATCGTGTGAGTAACCTTGCGTCAGCGGCGACGAGTCTTGCCCAAAGACGTAGCGTGCTTGGAGGCGCTGCCCGAATGCGTGTGGATGCACCCTCCTACCTCGTAATGCGCCTGCAGCTCCTATAGCCGTGGGCCGCCGTCGGCGGGCGGGAAGCCGACAAAGCGCGGCGTTGCGAGCAGCGGCAGTGCGGTGGTGTTGTACTGTTCAGCATAGTTGCCTTCCAAGCAGTTGATCCGGGTACGATTCCCGGCCACCGCAAGTGGCGCTAACTTTTCCGTATCATTATGTGGGCTCCTGCTGTTAAATTAAGGTTTTTTTTTTTTTCGTCATTGCACCATCCTGTAGTATGTCCCGACTTGTCCCGACTTTGCTCGGCTGACGCGAAAGCTGACGCTTGGAAATCGCCCTTATCTAAAGGACAGGCACTATAAACGGCTGTGAGAGGTGAGGTGTGGCGAGGTACCAAAACGCGATATTTTCTGCTTCTTCTTCCAAAACAAGAAAAGAAAAATCCGACGCAGTCGGTAGGACTTTTTTTTTTTTTTTTTTTTTTTTTTTTTTTTTTTTTTTTTTTTTTTTGTCGTTTACTGTTGGGCAATCATTGCATGGAGCTGTTACTAATTAAACGTCCTCTGAATGCTCTCTACGAACTCATCACGCTGGGCTCGTAACTGTCTATCGAAGAAAGCTGACACACGATGAAAATCAAATTGCAGCAGCTTTTACGTCTCATACGTTGAAGCAGAGGAGCTTCGTGTTTTGTCGACACTCACTTGCCAACTGGAAAATTCACAAGCGTCTCGAATGCAATGTTTCCCACGTGTTTGCCCATTTCACGGTTCCGTTGGAGACGCTCTTCGCGTCTTGACACAAAAACGAAACGCAGTCGGTAGGACTTTTTTTTTTTTTTTTTTTTTTTTTTTAACTCGTGTGCAGAGAACGAGACACAAGAAGGAGTGAGCCTCTCTACCATGTGAGAGGCAGTATCTAGCAGATACACACGCTAAAACATTTGACTTGCGTTAGCTCATAAATTGCTACACGTAATTGTCTGCAAGCTAAAATGGACACATCTGCACTGCCCAGAGAGGCGACACTTGCACTCACACCTGGTGGACGGCAGTGTGACGAGGCGATGAGCTGTGGCTTCTGGGTGCGACTGTAGCGCTGCAGCCAATAATACTGCACATTGCCGGCGACCCACGTGTTTAGTAGTGACGCAACTGCTAGAATGCAGCTGAACGCCCATCTTTTGAGAGCTACAAAATTTCCGCAGTCGGCAGGACTTTTTTTTTTTTTTTTTTTTTTTTTTTTTTTTTGTTACCTTACATTTTGTTTGTCGACAATGAAAGACGCAACGAGAGCAACAGGCAGGCAGAGGCAAGGAGGGCAGGGGTCGAATGTCCTGAGGCCTGGCCACAATGTCTCCCCCATACCCGTCACCTAGTCGCCGCCTAAGTGTGTTGAAGGTAACTGTTTTTTTTTTTTTTTTGGTCTTGTATTTAATTTATTTTTGTTAGAAAATATTGTTAAATATATATTTTTTGTGTTTTTTTGTTGTATTATTAATTGCCGACTTGCATGATGAATAGGTGGAACTTAACATTGGGGCCTGTTGGCTTTAGAAAAAAATAATAATAGTAATAATAATAATAATAATATTTGGGGCTACAAAGTAAATGAAAACACCGCCCCAAAACTAAATAAATTCAGCGTTTCCCGCCGGAAGAGAGCGACAAGAAGTGCAGTGGCAAACAACAGACGAAGGACATAGAAGCCCTCAAACTCTGCCGGGACATAAAATTTAAGCAACGAACCTGAGAGAAAAAATAATCAAACTCTATTTCTAAATAATGGTAGAAAAATGAAATGGCACATAATTTGGCAACTAAAACCATACACCTCTTTGGGAACAGAGTGTGAAGGGAGTGGAATTAGTTTGAATGTGCTGTCATCACGGGAAGGAGCGAGCAAAATTGGCAACATAGAATTCAAAGGAAGCGATCTCCGTAGGAAAGAAAAAAGCGAAATACCAAATGAAAGAAAGGAAGACTAAGCCCTCGATAGGGAATAAAATGCTCACTCGAATAAACGAAATGTGACCCAATCTCAAAGAAAGGAAAAGGAAAATTATGAAAATAATCAAAGAAAAGGAAGAAATGAAAGTAATTCCGTAGTCCATTTTTCTTCATTTCAATTGTGTTACTAGTTTCTTCTTCAGAGGTCTGTGTCCGAAGTCTTTCGTGACGTTAACACGCTATTACAGCTGTGCACAAATCTGGACCATGACCAAGGCGTCATTAAGGTTGGAGAACAGTCGGTGCCATATTGAAGACTTTCCGAAATTGCTGTTCAATGGGGATTTGCAAAAAGCGCTGAAAACACCTGTGATATGAGGCTGTCCTCCGGAGCATTTGATAGCGCTCCCACAGATAAAATAAGTAATCGGCTGGATCACTAATATTTTTGGCAAAGATAGCGTTGGTGGTGTGTCCTAAAATCCACACTGTAGCATTTCGCTTTGATTGCGGAAATGGTTTAATGTCGGGAATGACGGCCGTTAGCGGGGAAAACGATCGTTTGTTAGTCCTGTTAATGAGTGCTAGCATGTCGCAGGAAATAGCCCACACATCTCGTGTGGTTCTGCAAAGAAACCGATGCTCGAGTGTACCCCGTTCGTCACAGTACTCGCATTTAGAGGACGGAATTAGGTGGATAGTCGCCAGTCGATCGTTGGTGGTCACGGTGCGAGTGATGACCGTATACCACGTGCTTCGCACTTCCGGTGGTAACAACTTGTTGCTGACGTTTTGCCAAACAAGAACCCAGTTGTTGTGGGGATATTGACGTAGTAAGGTATTCGGTGGTGGCAAACCGACCATCTCACGATACAAAGAAGTTGCAGACCGCGTCCTGCGGCCGCGAGCTAGTGAAACATGATAACTTCGGGACAAGAAAAACTCCCTGAACACAGCAAGCTTGTAATGTATTCGTGAGACATTGATCGGTGCACTGTCAGAAACGGGCTCATGGGCGCGGAAGAGGGCAGCCGTCGTACTGTAAGGGCTGTTCTCTACAATGGTGGAAATACGGTTAATAAGCAGGGCAGAACATTTCTTTCTGACATCTACGAGACCTATTCCCCCGCGAGACGGAGGCTGGGTACATGTGGGAAGTTTCACCTTGAAAATATGACCACGCCATAGCAGCCAGTGTGCTGCTTGGCTGATCGTGCGTGCCAACGGAGGTGGGATGTTGAGCACTTGAGCCACATACCACGCTTTAGCCAGAAGGTGAATATTGATCAACTCGACACGCTGTAGAAGATGTAATTGCCTGGTGGCGTGACGGACCATGAGGCCCCGGACAGTCGTCGAAATACGGCGCCAGTTATGGGCGGCCATCTTTATGGGGCAAGCAAAGAAGTGAATGCCGAGCAACATGTGGGAGGCAGCTATGGTGTACCATGAATCGGCGGCATAGTTGCGACAAGGACCTATTGGGAGTAGCACCGTTTTATGCGGGTTCAGTTCCGCACCTGTAGCCTGGGCAAAAAGACTGAAAAGAGGTTTAACTAAACGGATGTCCTTTTCTTGTCGTATAAAGACGCCGATATCGTCGGCGTACGCAACGCACGACGCCCGGACACCCTCTACATCGATCCCACTGACAGTGCGCCCAATTCGGCGGAGGAGGGGGTCAAGAGCGATAACAAAGAGGGACATAGAGAGCGGGCACCCTTGCCGCACAGACCTTGCAATCTTAAAGGGAGCCGAAAGGGTACCATTTATCAGAATGCGAGAAGACGCTCCCGTTAGGACACTTTTAAGGGCGGAGACAAAGTTCATATGAAAGCCGATGTGACCTAACAAGGCAAAGAGGTAATCGTGGTTAATCCTATCAAAGGCCTTCTTAAAATCAATCGATAGAATCGCCCCTGGAGTCCGTGTGGCAGCAGTATGAGCCACGACGTCCCTATACGTGCTCACGGCAGCAAGGATACCCCTCCCTGTCACAGCGCACATCTGGAAAGGGCTAATAAATTTTCGCATCACAGTGTTCAGCCGGGTTGCGACGCATTTGCTAAAAAGCTTGTAGTCACTGTTCAACAGCGTGATAGGGCGGAAGTTTTCAACTCTGTCAGCCCCACCAGTCTTAGGGAGAAGAATGACAATACCCTTTAGGAACTCTGCCGGACACGGAAGGCCACTCAACAATTCATTTGCGATCTTTGTGAGGATAGGTTCTAAGGCATCCCAGAACTCGAGATAGAATTCTAAAGGAATTCCGTCAGGGCCTGGGGACTTATTTCTAGCAGATGATCTGAGTGCATCGCTCATGTCCTCCGTCGTGATGGCGGAAAGGAGGGTGTCATTGTCCTCACGCGTAAGCAGGTTCCGCATTTCACCCGTGAGTACGTGTGCGGCCGCCCTATCGTGGTCGCTACGTTGGAACGCGGCACTAAAATGGGCAAAAATGTGCGCACGGATGTCCCTCTCAGTGGTAAGTCGCTCCCCAGTCTCCAGTCTAAGACACCGAATAAATTTAGTAGCGCCCCGTCTCCGCTCTCTTTCGATATGGTGAATAGTCGGTGACTCATCAAAAGTCCCTACACAGCGGCTTCTAAGTAAGGAGCCCTGAAAATCTTGGGCTTGCAATTTAAAAATTTGGGCTTTCACAGCTTTTAACTGAATCAGAAATTGCTCATCAACAATAGTTGGTAGAGAGACGGCATCTTTTAAAATCTGATAATAATATTCAGTGGTTCTGTGCTTCCACAGCGCAGCTTCGGCGCTAAAACACTTTAAAACAGCACGGATAGACGGCTTGGCCAGGTGAACCCACCAGCTGACAACCGAGGCATAGTTAGCCTGCTTTTCGCCGCAGGAAGAGAGCGTATCATAAATCTGCCGACGCAACGAAGGGGCACGGACATGGGTCAGGTTAAACTTCCATACCCGAGATCGACGTAACTGGCGGAGTTGCGGCGCGCGAAGGTCGCAGAAGAAGGCGCAGTGATCGGAAAAACAGACAGGGGCGACGGCGGCACTAATTAGATGATCCACTATGCAGGCCGACACATAGAACCTATCAAGTCTACTAGCCCCATTTCGATAGAAATATGTAAAGACTTGCTGTTGAGGATAGAGAACACGCCACACATCTGCTAACTGGAAGCTCGCAATCAGACGATCAAGGTCGGCGCACTTATGAGCCGTGGGAAACTGATCACTGTCCGCAATCACGCAATTAAAGTCACCCCCCAACACGACGGGCAGCGTCGGGCTACCAATCAAGGCGGGTACATCTTCAATGAAAAATCTCGCTCTCGCCCTCTTTAAACTGGTGCCAGACGGAGCGTAAATATTAACTAGTTGCATGCCTCCGATAACGCACGAGATCCCTCTGCCGGTCGGTAGTCGTTTGACGCGCGTCGGCTCTTCTTCAGACATATATAAGATAGCGGTACCACACCGAGCTGCCGGATCGATATTATAGATAGCGGAATACCCCGTTAAAACATCAAGGGACACAACGCTCACCTCCTGCAGAAAAATAAAATCATACTGATAATGTTGGATAAAATTTGCCAAGACTTGCAATTTCTGAGGAGCCGCAATACAGTTGATATTTAATGAGGCTATTTTAACCATGTAGCCAGAGGACGCATGGGTGTAGGGGGCAGAGATAAATTTTTGAAAGGGAGTCACCGGTAAGGCGCAGACTCACCGGAGGCGGGAAGCAGGGTACCGTGGCAGTTACATGTCAACGTCGTCCGCCCAGGAGAGCGGCGCAGGGTTGGTCGTGTCTCCGTCCGACAGACTGCCGCCGGTCGTGTCACCCGACGGGGATTTCCTTGACGCGCGAGTTTGCGATTTGCGCTGTTTACGAGGTTCTGTGTCTGTACTCAACTTTTTCGACGGGGGCGAAATGTCTCGACTGCCCGTACCCTTCCCTAGCATACCCTTAAGCTTCTGACTTTGCTCTCGCACTCGTTTTTCGCGTTGCGTGGCAAAGTCGGTATCCTGCAACTTGGTCTTTACGTTCCCCACTGAGGTAGCAGACTGCGGTTCTACATCCATAACGAAATTTTCCACTTGAGGTGGAGAAATGCTCGAGGTATTCGCTGGAGCAGCAATGTTACTGGGGAATGGGTTGGAGTTAGGAGTGGCAGTAGGTGCACAATCCCCAGCAGGGATGACCGACACAACAGACACTGAGGGTGCAACATCACATGGGGAGGACGTTTCACTCTTGAGAACCATTGTAGTAGGCGCGGCCTCGCAAACTGCGGCGGTAATAACACCTGATTCCGGAACATTCTGAACACGTTCATCAACAAGTGAATCCACGCAAGTCGTCTCCAGCAACGGAGCAGAGCGGTCGGTCGGACGACATTCAGAGCTAACGTCAGGGACATTGTCGACAGCAGGCGTAGGTGGAACAACAGGTACACTAGGATGAATAGACATACCCGCTACAGCCGGTGCACGAACTTGCGGTTCAGCCGGTGGCGGAGAACCTCTAAGGAGGGCACCTGCGTAACTACCTGAGTTTTCTAGCGGCAACTGTACAGGGCGCCGTCGGGGACAACAATTCCGCATATGTTCAGTGGAATGACAGAGAGAACACGTTGGAGGTTGGCCGGTATAGGAGATGAAAGCCCTATGGCCGCCTATGATCACGAAAGACGGAATGTGTTTCTTTAAGTCCATCCGCACAGTACGTACGCCGTTATCACATTGATAAACATACGCGGACGACCAATAATCTTTAGTGACAGCATATATATTACCATATAAACTTAATGCACGGCGAATTTCATCTAAGGGCACTTCAAAAGGCAGATGGAAAACCTTCACATTTCGTATACCATAGCCGGCATGTAGCACTTTCACGTCACTAATATTCCCATCAGCATGTTTAAATTTCCGAACCCCGCCATTGACGGCCACCAAACGCTCACATAACTCACTATCAAGGATTTTCAAAAACACTGAATTAACAATAAAATCTAAGTGAACGCCATCAAGCAACGCTGGGTCTATTTGCAATTCCGATCTGATCCAATGATGGATTTCAAAAGCCGTGGGACGCGGAAATTCGCGATCAAACAACAACTGAATAGTATTGGATCGGTTGTACGTCACCATTTTCCTCAATAAATACGTAAAAACTTACAAAGAAGAAGGAAGACGCTGAGGAAAGACACCAGGCCGCTGCAGACCACGGCGACCAACGATGTAAACACAGCTGCTAGCCGAGCTCGCGACAGGCACGTCCGCTTGCCGCAACCACTCGGCCACGACTGCACGTCTCAGAGGCGTCTCTCGACAACTGAAACTCCCACCTTTGCTAGCAATCTCATGGCAGAAGGCAGCATGGGCTCACTCTTTTCTGTAGTGATTCCACTGCCAGCACATTAGACGTTACGAAAGTGTATTAATTTTCGCCCCGACAGGGACTAGAACCCAGGACCCTTTGGTTGAAAACCTAACGCTCTACCGACTGAGCTATCCGCACCCACGCACGAGCATTGTCATACAGCTGCGTCGTGTGCGAGTGATTCGCATGTCGTAATTGCTGGCTTATGGCTCCAATGGCGACTTCACCGACTTCCCACTGACGCGCCGCTGACGCTAGTTTTCTGGCGTCTTAAGGGATGGACATACTTGCAAGTAGCTGCGAGATCATTGAAAAGAAACGCGGCGCCATTGCTTTTGCCGCACTCGACTGATTGAATTGCAATTCCTAAAAAGGAATGAACCTTCACTCTGTCCAACAATTTCAAGCACGTGTGTGTACTCACGAACTCGGCGAAGGCGCGAGAAAATGACGGGGGCGCACTCGTGGGCCTGCGACGGCTTCCTGCAGTCACATCGTCAGTGCGAGGTGGACCGGTAGGCACAGGAAGCAGCGGCCGTCGTGAAACTCAGCATTCTTAAACGGAAATTTTCGTCTTGTTTAGAATGGCGTCATTGGTTTGCACGCTCATTCATGCGTGTGAAAGTATTTGCTGCTCTTTACGCAGAATCGCACGCAGCCGGCGGGATTCGAAACTACTTTCGAGTCAGACGCCTTAACCACTCGGCCACGGCTGCCCCGAACGCAGCGTTCTCCCGACACGTGCAAATTGAACCGTTTAAAGCACTGTGGTGTCAGAAAACGGCGTTGCTGCATTCTTTTCCGTAGTGTTTCCACCACTACCAGAGGAAACGCTACCAAATTATTAAAATTTCCGCCCGAACAGGGACTTGAACCCTGGACCCTTAGGTTAAAAGCCTAATGCTCTACCGACTGAGCTATCCGGGCTCACAACGCCTTATGAAACATCTCACGATGCACAACGACACATTGACTCATGTCCTTTACTGTTGTGCAATCGCTGCATGGAGCTGTTAGTAGTTAAACGTCGCCTGAATGCTGTCTGCAAACTTATCGCGCAAAGCTCGTAACAGACCATCGAACAATGTTGACACACGATGCAAAAACAAACTGCAGCAGTCGTTACGTCTCATACGTTGGAGTAGAGGATTTACGTGTTTTGTCGACACTCATCGGGCAATTGGAAAATTCACAAGCACTTCGAATGCAATGTTTCCCACGTTTTCGCTCATTTCACGGTTCCGCTGGAGACGTTCTTCACCTCCTGGCACAAAACAGGGAACGCAGTCGGTAGGACGTTTTTTTTATTTTCTTACTTCTCAGAGAGTTGCCTACTGTGTTCCTCTTATGGCAAGCACTAGACAACCAGAACAGTTACAGAAGAGAGTCATGTCCGTTCTCGGCTCTAGTTACATTATCACAAAGTCAGAGCAATTCCATTGGCGTCGGCTTCAAAACGAAGCCGTGCCGAAACCCGGGATCGAACCAGGGACCTTTAGATCTTCAGTCTAACGCTCTCCCAACTGAGCTATTTCGGCTGACGTACAGCGCCCCTCTTTTGCACGTCTGCCCCGTTGCCAATTTCACAGTCATCTTCGTCTGAAAGAACACAGGGACGCCGAAAGGCGAACAGCAGATGCAGTAAAGTACCACACACATTTCTTCTGCTTCCATCGTCGTAACTAGCAAACATGTCGACTCGATTCATGTAATATTGACTTCGCTGACGCTAGAAAAGCTGTGCTATATCGATGCCACGTGCAACTAGTGTGCAGAGAACGAGGCAGAGGAAGGAGTGAGCCTCTCCAACGTGTGTGAGGCAGTATCTAGCAGATACACGCGGTAAAACGTTTGACTTGCGTTTGCTCATTAATTGCTACACGTCATCGTCTGCAAGCTAAAATAATCACATCTGCACTGCCCAGAGAGGCGACACTTGCACTGACACCTGGTGGACGGTTGTGAGACGAGGAGATGAGCTGTGGCTTCTGGGCACGACTGTAGCGCTGCACCCTGGAGCCAAGAACACTGCACCTTGCTGGCGGCCCACGTGTTTAGTAGTGACGCAACTGCTAGGATGCAGCTGAACGTCCATCTTCTGAGAGCGAGAAAATTTCCGCAGTCGGCAGGACTCGAACCTACGCTCCCAGAGGGAATCTGATTTCAAGTCAGACGCCTTAACCACTCGGCCACGACTGCACGTCTCAGAAGCGTCTCTCGACAACTGAAACTCCCACCTTTGCAAGCAATCTCATGGCAGAAGGCAGCATGGGCTCACTCTTTTCTGTAGTGATTCCACTGCCAGCACATTAGACGTTACGAAAGTGTATTAATTTTCGCCCCGACAGGGACTAGAACCCAGGACCCTTTGGTTGAAAACCTAACGCTCTACCGACTGAGCTATCCGCACCCACGCACGAGCATTGTCATACAGCTGCGTCGTGTGCGAGTGATTCGCATGTCGTAATTGCTGGCTTATGGCTCCAATGGCGACTTCACCGACTTCCCACTGACGCGCCGCTGACGCTAGTTTTCTGGCGTCTTAAGGGATGGACATACTTGCAAGTAGCTGCGAGATCATTGAAAAGAAACGCGGCGCCATTGCTTTTGCCGCACTCGACTGATTGAATTGCAATTCCTAAAAAGGAATGAACCTTCACTCTGTCCAACAATTTCAAGCACGTGTGTGTACTCACGAACTCGGCGAAGGCGCGAGAAAATGACGGGGGCGCACTCGTGGGCCTGCGACGGCTTCCTGCAGTCACATCGTCAGTGCGAGGTGGACCGGTAGGCACAGGAAGCAGCGGCCGTCGTGAAACTCAGCATTCTTAAACGGAAATTTTCGTCTTGTTTAGAATGGCGTCATTGGTTTGCACGCTCATTCATGCGTGTGAAAGTATTTGCTGCTCTTTACGCAGAATCGCACGCAGCCGGCGGGATTCGAAACTACTTTCGAGTCAGACGCCTTAACCACTCGGCCACGGCTGCCCCGAACGCAGCGTTCTCCCGACACGTGCAAATTGAACCGTTTAAAGCACTGTGGTGTCAGAAAACGGCGTTGCTGCATTCTTTTCCGTAGTGTTTCCACCACTACCAGAGGAAACGCTACCAAATTATTAAAATTTCCGCCCGAACAGGGACTTGAACCCTGGACCCTTAGGTTAAAAGCCTAATGCTCTACCGACTGAGCTATCCGGGCTCACAACGCCTTATGAAACATCTCACGATGCACAACGACACATTGACTCATGTCCTTTACTGTTGTGCAATCGCTGCATGGAGCTGTTAGTAGTTAAACGTCGCCTGAATGCTGTCTGCAAACTTATCGCGCAAAGCTCGTAACAGACCATCGAACAATGTTGACACACGATGCAAAAACAAACTGCAGCAGTCGTTACGTCTCATACGTTGGAGTAGAGGATTTACGTGTTTTGTCGACACTCATCGGGCAATTGGAAAATTCACAAGCACTTCGAATGCAATGTTTCCCACGTTTTCGCTCATTTCACGGTTCCGCTGGAGACGTTCTTCACCTCCTGGCACAAAACAGGGAACGCAGTCGGTAGGACGTTTTTTTATTTTCTTACTTCTCAGAGAGTTGCCTACTGTGTTCCTCTTATGGCAAGCACTAGACAACCAGAACAGTTACAGAAGAGAGTCATGTCCGTTCTCGGCTCTAGTTACATTATCACAAAGTCAGAGCAATTCCATTGGCGTCGGCTTCAAAACGAAGCCGTGCCGAAACCCGGGATCGAACCAGGGACCTTTAGATCTTCAGTCTAACGCTCTCCCAACTGAGCTATTTCGGCTGACGTACAGCGCCCCTCTTTTGCACGTCTGCCCCGTTGCCAATTTCACAGTCATCTTCGTCTGAAAGAACACAGGGACGCCGAAAGGCGAACAGCAGATGCAGTAAAGTACCACACACATTTCTTCTGCTTCCATCGTCGTAACTAGCAAACATGTCGACTCGATTCATGTAATATTGACTTCGCTGACGCTAGAAAAGCTGTGCTATATCGATGCCACGTGCAACTAGTGTGCAGAGAACGAGGCAGAGGAAGGAGTGAGCCTCTCCAACGTGTGTGAGGCAGTATCTAGCAGATACACGCGGTAAAACGTTTGACTTGCGTTTGCTCATTAATTGCTACACGTCATCGTCTGCAAGCTAAAATAATCACATCTGCACTGCCCAGAGAGGCGACACTTGCACTGACACCTGGTGGACGGTTGTGAGACGAGGAGATGAGCTGTGGCTTCTGGGCACGACTGTAGCGCTGCACCCTGGAGCCAAGAACACTGCACCTTGCTGGCGGCCCACGTGTTTAGTAGTGACGCAACTGCTAGGATGCAGCTGAACGTCCATCTTCTGAGAGCGAGAAAATTTCCGCAGTCGGCAGGACTCGAACCTACGCTCCCAGAGGGAATCTGATTTCAAGTCAGACGCCTTAACCACTCGGCCACGACTGCACGTCTCAGAAGCGTCTCTCGACAACTGAAACTCCCACCTTTGCAAGCAATCTCATGGCAGAAGGCAGCATGGGCTCACTCTTTTCTGTAGTGATTCCACTGCCAGCACATTAGACGTTACGAAAGTGTATTAATTTTCGCCCCGACAGGGACTAGAACCCAGGACCCTTTGGTTGAAAACCTAACGCTCTACCGACTGAGCTATCCGCACCCACGCACGAGCATTGTCATACAGCTGCGTCGTGTGCGAGTGATTCGCATGTCGTAATTGCTGGCTTATGGCTCCAATGGCGACTTCACCGACTTCCCACTGACGCGCCGCTGACGCTAGTTTTCTGGCGTCTTAAGGGATGGACATACTTGCAAGTAGCTGCGAGATCATTGAAAAGAAACGCGGCGCCATTGCTTTTGCCGCACTCGACTGATTGAATTGCAATTCCTAAAAAGGAATGAACCTTCACTCTGTCCAACAATTTCAAGCACGTGTGTGTACTCACGAACTCGGCGAAGGCGCGAGAAAATGACGGGGGCGCACTCGTGGGCCTGCGACGGCTTCCTGCAGTCACATCGTCAGTGCGAGGTGGACCGGTAGGCACAGGAAGCAGCGGCCGTCGTGAAACTCAGCATTCTTAAACGGAAATTTTCGTCTTGTTTAGAATGGCGTCATTGGTTTGCACGCTCATTCATGCGTGTGAAAGTATTTGCTGCTCTTTACGCAGAATCGCACGCAGCCGGCGGGATTCGAAACTACTTTCGAGTCAGACGCCTTAACCACTCGGCCACGGCTGCCCCGAACGCAGCGTTCTCCCGACACGTGCAAATTGAACCGTTTAAAGCACTGTGGTGTCAGAAAACGGCGTTGCTGCATTCTTTTCCGTAGTGTTTCCACCACTACCAGAGGAAACGCTACCAAATTATTAAAATTTCCGCCCGAACAGGGACTTGAACCCTGGACCCTTAGGTTAAAAGCCTAATGCTCTACCGACTGAGCTATCCGGGCTCACAACGCCTTATGAAACATCTCACGATGCACAACGACACATTGACTCATGTCCTTTACTGTTGTGCAATCGCTGCATGGAGCTGTTAGTAGTTAAACGTCGCCTGAATGCTGTCTGCAAACTTATCGCGCAAAGCTCGTAACAGACCATCGAACAATGTTGACACACGATGCAAAAACAAACTGCAGCAGTCGTTACGTCTCATACGTTGGAGTAGAGGATTTACGTGTTTTGTCGACACTCATCGGGCAATTGGAAAATTCACAAGCACTTCGAATGCAATGTTTCCCACGTTTTCGCTCATTTCACGGTTCCGCTGGAGACGTTCTTCACCTCCTGGCACAAAACAGGGAACGCAGTCGGTAGGACGTTTTTTTATTTTCTTACTTCTCAGAGAGTTGCCTACTGTGTTCCTCTTATGGCAAGCACTAGACAACCAGAACAGTTACAGAAGAGAGTCATGTCCGTTCTCGGCTCTAGTTACATTATCACAAAGTCAGAGCAATTCCATTGGCGTCGGCTTCAAAACGAAGCCGTGCCGAAACCCGGGATCGAACCAGGGACCTTTAGATCTTCAGTCTAACGCTCTCCCAACTGAGCTATTTCGGCTGACGTACAGCGCCCCTCTTTTGCACGTCTGCCCCGTTGCCAATTTCACAGTCATCTTCGTCTGAAAGAACACAGGGACGCCGAAAGGCGAACAGCAGATGCAGTAAAGTACCACACACATTTCTTCTGCTTCCATCGTCGTAACTAGCAAACATGTCGACTCGATTCATGTAATATTGACTTCGCTGACGCTAGAAAAGCTGTGCTATATCGATGCCACGTGCAACTAGTGTGCAGAGAACGAGGCAGAGGAAGGAGTGAGCCTCTCCAACGTGTGTGAGGCAGTATCTAGCAGATACACGCGGTAAAACGTTTGACTTGCGTTTGCTCATTAATTGCTACACGTCATCGTCTGCAAGCTAAAATAATCACATCTGCACTGCCCAGAGAGGCGACACTTGCACTGACACCTGGTGGACGGTTGTGAGACGAGGAGATGAGCTGTGGCTTCTGGGCACGACTGTAGCGCTGCACCCTGGAGCCAAGAACACTGCACCTTGCTGGCGGCCCACGTGTTTAGTAGTGACGCAACTGCTAGGATGCAGCTGAACGTCCATCTTCTGAGAGCGAGAAAATTTCCGCAGTCGGCAGGACTCGAACCTACGCTCCCAGAGGGAATCTGATTTCAAGTCAGACGCCTTAACCACTCGGCCACGACTGCACGTCTCAGAAGCGTCTCTCGACAACTGAAACTCCCACCTTTGCAAGCAATCTCATGGCAGAAGGCAGCATGGGCTCACTCTTTTCTGTAGTGATTCCACTGCCAGCACATTAGACGTTACGAAAGTGTATTAATTTTCGCCCCGACAGGGACTAGAACCCAGGACCCTTTGGTTGAAAACCTAACGCTCTACCGACTGAGCTATCCGCACCCACGCACGAGCATTGTCATACAGCTGCGTCGTGTGCGAGTGATTCGCATGTCGTAATTGCTGGCTTATGGCTCCAATGGCGACTTCACCGACTTCCCACTGACGCGCCGCTGACGCTAGTTTTCTGGCGTCTTAAGGGATGGACATACTTGCAAGTAGCTGCGAGATCATTGAAAAGAAACGCGGCGCCATTGCTTTTGCCGCACTCGACTGATTGAATTGCAATTCCTAAAAAGGAATGAACCTTCACTCTGTCCAACAATTTCAAGCACGTGTGTGTACTCACGAACTCGGCGAAGGCGCGAGAAAATGACGGGGGCGCACTCGTGGGCCTGCGACGGCTTCCTGCAGTCACATCGTCAGTGCGAGGTGGACCGGTAGGCACAGGAAGCAGCGGCCGTCGTGAAACTCAGCATTCTTAAACGGAAATTTTCGTCTTGTTTAGAATGGCGTCATTGGTTTGCACGCTCATTCATGCGTGTGAAAGTATTTGCTGCTCTTTACGCAGAATCGCACGCAGCCGGCGGGATTCGAAACTACTTTCGAGTCAGACGCCTTAACCACTCGGCCACGGCTGCCCCGAACGCAGCGTTCTCCCGACACGTGCAAATTGAACCGTTTAAAGCACTGTGGTGTCAGAAAACGGCGTTGCTGCATTCTTTTCCGTAGTGTTTCCACCACTACCAGAGGAAACGCTACCAAATTATTAAAATTTCCGCCCGAACAGGGACTTGAACCCTGGACCCTTAGGTTAAAAGCCTAATGCTCTACCAACTGAGCTATCCGGGCTCACAACGCCTTATGAAACATCTCACGATGCACAACGACACATTGACTCATGTCCTTTACTGTTGTGCAATCGCTGCATGGAGCTGTTAGTAGTTAAACGTCGCCTGAATGCTGTCTGCAAACTTATCGCGCAAAGCTCGTAACAGACCATCGAACAATGTTGACACACGATGCAAAAACAAACTGCAGCAGTCGTTACGTCTCATACGTTGGAGTAGAGGATTTACGTGTTTTGTCGACACTCATCGGGCAATTGGAAAATTCACAAGCACTTCGAATGCAATGTTTCCCACGTTTTCGCTCATTTCACGGTTCCGCTGGAGACGTTCTTCACCTCCTGGCACAAAACAGGGAACGCAGTCGGTAGGACGTTTTTTTATTTTCTTACTTCTCAGAGAGTTGCCTACTGTGTTCCTCTTATGGCAAGCACTAGACAACCAGAACAGTTACAGAAGAGAGTCATGTCCGTTCTCGGCTCTAGTTACATTATCACAAAGTCAGAGCAATTCCATTGGCGTCGGCTTCAAAACGAAGCCGTGCCGAAACCCGGGATCGAACCAGGGACCTTTAGATCTTCAGTCTAACGCTCTCCCAACTGAGCTATTTCGGCTGACGTACAGCGCCCCTCTTTTGCACGTCTGCCCCGTTGCCAATTTCACAGTCATCTTCGTCTGAAAGAACACAGGGACGCCGAAAGGCGAACAGCAGATGCAGTAAAGTACCACACACATTTCTTCTGCTTCCATCGTCGTAACTAGCAAACATGTCGACTCGATTCATGTAATATTGACTTCGCTGACGCTAGAAAAGCTGTGCTATATCGATGCCACGTGCAACTAGTGTGCAGAGAACGAGGCAGAGGAAGGAGTGAGCCTCTCCAACGTGTGTGAGGCAGTATCTAGCAGATACACGCGGTAAAACGTTTGACTTGCGTTTGCTCATTAATTGCTACACGTCATCGTCTGCAAGCTAAAATAATCACATCTGCACTGCCCAGAGAGGCGACACTTGCACTGACACCTGGTGGACGGTTGTGAGACGAGGAGATGAGCTGTGGCTTCTGGGCACGACTGTAGCGCTGCACCCTGGAGCCAAGAACACTGCACCTTGCTGGCGGCCCACGTGTTTAGTAGTGACGCAACTGCTAGGATGCAGCTGAACGTCCATCTTCTGAGAGCGAGAAAATTTCCGCAGTCGGCAGGACTCGAACCTACGCTCCCAGAGGGAATCTGATTTCAAGTCAGACGCCTTAACCACTCGGCCACGACTGCACGTCTCAGAAGCGTCTCTCGACAACTGAAACTCCCACCTTTGCAAGCAATCTCATGGCAGAAGGCAGCATGGGCTCACTCTTTTCTGTAGTGATTCCACTGCCAGCACATTAGACGTTACGAAAGTGTATTAATTTTCGCCCCGACAGGGACTAGAACCCAGGACCCTTTGGTTGAAAACCTAACGCTCTACCGACTGAGCTATCCGCACCCACGCACGAGCATTGTCATACAGCTGCGTCGTGTGCGAGTGATTCGCATGTCGTAATTGCTGGCTTATGGCTCCAATGGCGACTTCACCGACTTCCCACTGACGCGCCGCTGACGCTAGTTTTCTGGCGTCTTAAGGGATGGACATACTTGCAAGTAGCTGCGAGATCATTGAAAAGAAACGCGGCGCCATTGCTTTTGCCGCACTCGACTGATTGAATTGCAATTCCTAAAAAGGAATGAACCTTCACTCTGTCCAACAATTTCAAGCACGTGTGTGTACTCACGAACTCGGCGAAGGCGCGAGAAAATGACGGGGGCGCACTCGTGGGCCTGCGACGGCTTCCTGCAGTCACATCGTCAGTGCGAGGTGGACCGGTAGGCACAGGAAGCAGCGGCCGTCGTGAAACTCAGCATTCTTAAACGGAAATTTTCGTCTTGTTTAGAATGGCGTCATTGGTTTGCACGCTCATTCATGCGTGTGAAAGTATTTGCTGCTCTTTACGCAGAATCGCACGCAGCCGGCGGGATTCGAAACTACTTTCGAGTCAGACGCCTTAACCACTCGGCCACGGCTGCCCCGAACGCAGCGTTCTCCCGACACGTGCAAATTGAACCGTTTAAAGCACTGTGGTGTCAGAAAACGGCGTTGCTGCATTCTTTTCCGTAGTGTTTCCACCACTACCAGAGGAAACGCTACCAAATTATTAAAATTTCCGCCCGAACAGGGACTTGAACCCTGGACCCTTAGGTTAAAAGCCTAATGCTCTACCGACTGAGCTATCCGGGCTCACAACGCCTTATGAAACATCTCACGATGCACAACGACACATTGACTCATGTCCTTTACTGTTGTGCAATCGCTGCATGGAGCTGTTAGTAGTTAAACGTCGCCTGAATGCTGTCTGCAAACTTATCGCGCAAAGCTCGTAACAGACCATCGAACAATGTTGACACACGATGCAAAAACAAACTGCAGCAGTCGTTACGTCTCATACGTTGGAGTAGAGGATTTACGTGTTTTGTCGACACTCATCGGGCAATTGGAAAATTCACAAGCACTTCGAATGCAATGTTTCCCACGTTTTCGCTCATTTCACGGTTCCGCTGGAGACGTTCTTCACCTCCTGGCACAAAACAGGGAACGCAGTCGGTAGGACGTTTTTTTATTTTCTTACTTCTCAGAGAGTTGCCTACTGTGTTCCTCTTATGGCAAGCACTAGACAACCAGAACAGTTACAGAAGAGAGTCATGTCCGTTCTCGGCTCTAGTTACATTATCACAAAGTCAGAGCAATTCCATTGGCGTCGGCTTCAAAACGAAGCCGTGCCGAAACCCGGGATCGAACCAGGGACCTTTAGATCTTCAGTCTAACGCTCTCCCAACTGAGCTATTTCGGCTGACGTACAGCGCCCCTCTTTTGCACGTCTGCCCCGTTGCCAATTTCACAGTCATCTTCGTCTGAAAGAACACAGGGACGCCGAAAGGCGAACAGCAGATGCAGTAAAGTACCACACACATTTCTTCTGCTTCCATCGTCGTAACTAGCAAACATGTCGACTCGATTCATGTAATATTGACTTCGCTGACGCTAGAAAAGCTGTGCTATATCGATGCCACGTGCAACTAGTGTGCAGAGAACGAGGCAGAGGAAGGAGTGAGCCTCTCCAACGTGTGTGAGGCAGTATCTAGCAGATACACGCGGTAAAACGTTTGACTTGCGTTTGCTCATTAATTGCTACACGTCATCGTCTGCAAGCTAAAATAATCACATCTGCACTGCCCAGAGAGGCGACACTTGCACTGACACCTGGTGGACGGTTGTGAGACGAGGAGATGAGCTGTGGCTTCTGGGCACGACTGTAGCGCTGCACCCTGGAGCCAAGAACACTGCACCTTGCTGGCGGCCCACGTGTTTAGTAGTGACGCAACTGCTAGGATGCAGCTGAACGTCCATCTTCTGAGAGCGAGAAAATTTCCGCAGTCGGCAGGACTCGAACCTACGCTCCCAGAGGGAATCTGATTTCAAGTCAGACGCCTTAACCACTCGGCCACGACTGCACGTCTCAGAAGCGTCTCTCGACAACTGAAACTCCCACCTTTGCAAGCAATCTCATGGCAGAAGGCAGCATGGGCTCACTCTTTTCTGTAGTGATTCCACTGCCAGCACATTAGACGTTACGAAAGTGTATTAATTTTCGCCCCGACAGGGACTAGAACCCAGGACCCTTTGGTTGAAAACCTAACGCTCTACCGACTGAGCTATCCGCACCCACGCACGAGCATTGTCATACAGCTGCGTCGTGTGCGAGTGATTCGCATGTCGTAATTGCTGGCTTATGGCTCCAATGGCGACTTCACCGACTTCCCACTGACGCGCCGCTGACGCTAGTTTTCTGGCGTCTTAAGGGATGGACATACTTGCAAGTAGCTGCGAGATCATTGAAAAGAAACGCGGCGCCATTGCTTTTGCCGCACTCGACTGATTGAATTGCAATTCCTAAAAAGGAATGAACCTTCACTCTGTCCAACAATTTCAAGCACGTGTGTGTACTCACGAACTCGGCGAAGGCGCGAGAAAATGACGGGGGCGCACTCGTGGGCCTGCGACGGCTTCCTGCAGTCACATCGTCAGTGCGAGGTGGACCGGTAGGCACAGGAAGCAGCGGCCGTCGTGAAACTCAGCATTCTTAAACGGAAATTTTCGTCTTGTTTAGAATGGCGTCATTGGTTTGCACGCTCATTCATGCGTGTGAAAGTATTTGCTGCTCTTTACGCAGAATCGCACGCAGCCGGCGGGATTCGAAACTACTTTCGAGTCAGACGCCTTAACCACTCGGCCACGGCTGCCCCGAACGCAGCGTTCTCCCGACACGTGCAAATTGAACCGTTTAAAGCACTGTGGTGTCAGAAAACGGCGTTGCTGCATTCTTTTCCGTAGTGTTTCCACCACTACCAGAGGAAACGCTACCAAATTATTAAAATTTCCGCCCGAACAGGGACTTGAACCCTGGACCCTTAGGTTAAAAGCCTAATGCTCTACCGACTGAGCTATCCGGGCTCACAACGCCTTATGAAACATCTCACGATGCACAACGACACATTGACTCATGTCCTTTACTGTTGTGCAATCGCTGCATGGAGCTGTTAGTAGTTAAACGTCGCCTGAATGCTGTCTGCAAACTTATCGCGCAAAGCTCGTAACAGACCATCGAACAATGTTGACACACGATGCAAAAACAAACTGCAGCAGTCGTTACGTCTCATACGTTGGAGTAGAGGATTTACGTGTTTTGTCGACACTCATCGGGCAATTGGAAAATTCACAAGCACTTCGAATGCAATGTTTCCCACGTTTTCGCTCATTTCACGGTTCCGCTGGAGACGTTCTTCACCTCCTGGCACAAAACAAGGAACGCAGTCGGTAGGACGTTTTTTTATTTTCTTACTTCTCAGAGAGTTGCCTACTGTGTTCCTCTTATGGCAAGCACTAGACAACCAGAACAGTTACAGAAGAGAGTCATGTCCGTTCTCGGCTCTAGTTACATTATCACAAAGTCAGAGCAATTCCATTGGCGTCGGCTTCAAAACGAAGCCGTGCCGAAACCCGGGATCGAACCAGGGACCTTTAGATCTTCAGTCTAACGCTCTCCCAACTGAGCTATTTCGGCTGACGTACAGCGCCCCTCTTTTGCACGTCTGCCCCGTTGCCAATTTCACAGTCATCTTCGTCTGAAAGAACACAGGGACGCCGAAAGGCGAACAGCAGATGCAGTAAAGTACCACACACATTTCTTCTGCTTCCATCGTCGTAACTAGCAAACATGTCGACTCGATTCATGTAATATTGACTTCGCTGACGCTAGAAAAGCTGTGCTATATCGATGCCACGTGCAACTAGTGTGCAGAGAACGAGGCAGAGGAAGGAGTGAGCCTCTCCAACGTGTGTGAGGCAGTATCTAGCAGATACACGCGGTAAAACGTTTGACTTGCGTTTGCTCATTAATTGCTACACGTCATCGTCTGCAAGCTAAAATAATCACATCTGCACTGCCCAGAGAGGCGACACTTGCACTGACACCTGGTGGACGGTTGTGAGACGAGGAGATGAGCTGTGGCTTCTGGGCACGACTGTAGCGCTGCACCCTGGAGCCAAGAACACTGCACCTTGCTGGCGGCCCACGTGTTTAGTAGTGACGCAACTGCTAGGATGCAGCTGAACGTCCATCTTCTGAGAGCGAGAAAATTTCCGCAGTCGGCAGGACTCGAACCTACGCTCCCAGAGGGAATCTGATTTCAAGTCAGACGCCTTAACCACTCGGCCACGACTGCACGTCTCAGAAGCGTCTCTCGACAACTGAAACTCCCACCTTTGCAAGCAATCTCATGGCAGAAGGCAGCATGGGCTCACTCTTTTCTGTAGTGATTCCACTGCCAGCACATTAGACGTTACGAAAGTGTATTAATTTTCGCCCCGACAGGGACTAGAACCCAGGACCCTTTGGTTGAAAACCTAACGCTCTACCGACTGAGCTATCCGCACCCACGCACGAGCATTGTCATACAGCTGCGTCGTGTGCGAGTGATTCGCATGTCGTAATTGCTGGCTTATGGCTCCAATGGCGACTTCACCGACTTCCCACTGACGCGCCGCTGACGCTAGTTTTCTGGCGTCTTAAGGGATGGACATACTTGCAAGTAGCTGCGAGATCATTGAAAAGAAACGCGGCGCCATTGCTTTTGCC
Source organism: Schistocerca gregaria (assembly GCF_023897955.1). Classification (NCBI taxonomy): domain Eukaryota; kingdom Metazoa; phylum Arthropoda; class Insecta; order Orthoptera; family Acrididae; genus Schistocerca; species Schistocerca gregaria. Next base: position 382,843 of record NW_026061796.1, on the reverse strand, counting down.
GCACTCGACTGATTGAATTGCAATTCCTAAAAAGGAATGAACCTTCACTCTGTCCAACAATTTCAAGCACGTGTGTGTACTCACGAACTCGGCGAAGGCGCGAGAAAATGACGGGGGCGCACTCGTGGGCCTGCGACGGCTTCCTGCAGTCACATCGTCAGTGCGAGGTGGACCGGTAGGCACAGGAAGCAGCGGCCGTCGTGAAACTCAGCATTCTTAAACGGAAATTTTCGTCTTGTTTAGAATGGCGTCATTGGTTTGCACGCTCATTCATGCGTGTGAAAGTATTTGCTGCTCTTTACGCAGAATCGCACGCAGCCGGCGGGATTCGAAACTACTTTCGAGTCAGACGCCTTAACCACTCGGCCACGGCTGCCCCGAACGCAGCGTTCTCCCGACACGTGCAAATTGAACCGTTTAAAGCACTGTGGTGTCAGAAAACGGCGTTGCTGCATTCTTTTCCGTAGTGTTTCCACCACTACCAGAGGAAACGCTACCAAATTATTAAAATTTCCGCCCGAACAGGGACTTGAACCCTGGACCCTTAGGTTAAAAGCCTAATGCTCTACCGACTGAGCTATCCGGGCTCACAACGCCTTATGAAACATCTCACGATGCACAACGACACATTGACTCATGTCCTTTACTGTTGTGCAATCGCTGCATGGAGCTGTTAGTAGTTAAACGTCGCCTGAATGCTGTCTGCAAACTTATCGCGCAAAGCTCGTAACAGACCATCGAACAATGTTGACACACGATGCAAAAACAAACTGCAGCAGTCGTTACGTCTCATACGTTGGAGTAGAGGATTTACGTGTTTTGTCGACACTCATCGGGCAATTGGAAAATTCACAAGCACTTCGAATGCAATGTTTCCCACGTTTTCGCTCATTTCACGGTTCCGCTGGAGACGTTCTTCACCTCCTGGCACAAAACAGGGAACGCAGTCGGTAGGACGTTTTTTTATTTTCATACTTCTCAGAGAGTTGCCTACTGTGTTCCTCTTATGGCAAGCACTAGACAACCAGAACAGTTACAGAAGAGAGTCATGTCCGTTCTCGGCTCTAGTTACATTATCACAAAGTCAGAGCAATTCCATTGGCGTCGGCTTCAAAACGAAGCCGTGCCGAAACCCGGGATCGAACCAGGGACCTTTAGATCTTCAGTCTAACGCTCTCCCAACTGAGCTATTTCGGCTGACGTACAGCGCCCCTCTTTTGCACGTCTGCCCCGTTGCCAATTTCACAGTCATCTTCGTCTGAAAGAACACAGGGACGCCGAAAGGCGAACAGCAGATGCAGTAAAGTACCACACACATTTCTTCTGCTTCCATCGTCGTAACTAGCAAACATGTCGACTCGATTCATGTAATATTGACTTCGCTGACGCTAGAAAAGCTGTGCTATATCGATGCCACGTGCAACTAGTGTGCAGAGAACGAGGCAGAGGAAGGAGTGAGCCTCTCCAACGTGTGTGAGGCAGTATCTAGCAGATACACGCGGTAAAACGTTTGACTTGCGTTTGCTCATTAATTGCTACACGTCATCGTCTGCAAGCTAAAATAATCACATCTGCACTGCCCAGAGAGGCGACACTTGCACTGACACCTGGTGGACGGTTGTGAGACGAGGAGATGAGCTGTGGCTTCTGGGCACGACTGTAGCGCTGCACCCTGGAGCCAAGAACACTGCACCTTGCTGGCGGCCCACGTGTTTAGTAGTGACGCAACTGCTAGGATGCAGCTGAACGTCCATCTTCTGAGAGCGAGAAAATTTCCGCAGTCGGCAGGACTCGAACCTACGCTCCCAGAGGGAATCTGATTTCAAGTCAGACGCCTTAACCACTCGGCCACGACTGCACGTCTCAGAAGCGTCTCTCGACAACTGAAACTCCCACCTTTGCAAGCAATCTCATGGCAGAAGGCAGCATGGGCTCACTCTTTTCTGTAGTGATTCCACTGCCAGCACATTAGACGTTACGAAAGTGTATTAATTTTCGCCCCGACAGGGACTAGAACCCAGGACCCTTTGGTTGAAAACCTAACGCTCTACCGACTGAGCTATCCGCACCCACGCACGAGCATTGTCATACAGCTGCGTCGTGTGCGAGTGATTCGCATGTCGTAATTGCTGGCTTATGGCTCCAATGGCGACTTCACCGACTTCCCACTGACGCGCCGCTGACGCTAGTTTTCTGGCGTCTTAAGGGATGGACATACTTGCAAGTAGCTGCGAGATCATTGAAAAGAAACGCGGCGCCATTGCTTTTGCCGCACTCGACTGATTGAATTGCAATTCCTAAAAAGGAATGAACCTTCACTCTGTCCAACAATTTCAAGCACGTGTGTGTACTCACGAACTCGGCGAAGGCGCGAGAAAATGACGGGGGCGCACTCGTGGGCCTGCGACGGCTTCCTGCAGTCACATCGTCAGTGCGAGGTGGACCGGTAGGCACAGGAAGCAGCGGCCGTCGTGAAACTCAGCATTCTTAAACGGAAATTTTCGTCTTGTTTAGAATGGCGTCATTGGTTTGCACGCTCATTCATGCGTGTGAAAGTATTTGCTGCTCTTTACGCAGAATCGCACGCAGCCGGCGGGATTCGAAACTACTTTCGAGTCAGACGCCTTAACCACTCGGCCACGGCTGCCCCGAACGCAGCGTTCTCCCGACACGTGCAAATTGAACCGTTTAAAGCACTGTGGTGTCAGAAAACGGCGTTGCTGCATTCTTTTCCGTAGTGTTTCCACCACTACCAGAGGAAACGCTACCAAATTATTAAAATTTCCGCCCGAACAGGGACTTGAACCCTGGACCCTTAGGTTAAAAGCCTAATGCTCTACCGACTGAGCTATCCGGGCTCACAACGCCTTATGAAACATCTCACGATGCACAACGACACATTGACTCATGTCCTTTACTGTTGTGCAATCGCTGCATGGAGCTGTTAGTAGTTAAACGTCGCCTGAATGCTGTCTGCAAACTTATCGCGCAAAGCTCGTAACAGACCATCGAACAATGTTGACACACGATGCAAAAACAAACTGCAGCAGTCGTTACGTCTCATACGTTGGAGTAGAGGATTTACGTGTTTTGTCGACACTCATCGGGCAATTGGAAAATTCACAAGCACTTCGAATGCAATGTTTCCCACGTTTTCGCTCATTTCACGGTTCCGCTGGAGACGTTCTTCACCTCCTGGCACAAAACAGGGAACGCAGTCGGTAGGACGTTTTTTTATTTTCATACTTCTCAGAGAGTTGCCTACTGTGTTCCTCTTATGGCAAGCACTAGACAACCAGAACAGTTACAGAAGAGAGTCATGTCCGTTCTCGGCTCTAGTTACATTATCACAAAGTCAGAGCAATTCCATTGGCGTCGGCTTCAAAACGAAGCCGTGCCGAAACCCGGGATCGAACCAGGGACCTTTAGATCTTCAGTCTAACGCTCTCCCAACTGAGCTATTTCGGCTGACGTACAGCGCCCCTCTTTTGCACGTCTGCCCCGTTGCCAATTTCACAGTCATCTTCGTCTGAAAGAACACAGGGACGCCGAAAGGCGAACAGCAGATGCAGTAAAGTACCACACACATTTCTTCTGCTTCCATCGTCGTAACTAGCAAACATGTCGACTCGATTCATGTAATATTGACTTCGCTGACGCTAGAAAAGCTGTGCTATATCGATGCCACGTGCAACTAGTGTGCAGAGAACGAGGCAGAGGAAGGAGTGAGCCTCTCCAACGTGTGTGAGGCAGTATCTAGCAGATACACGCGGTAAAACGTTTGACTTGCGTTTGCTCATTAATTGCTACACGTCATCGTCTGCAAGCTAAAATAATCACATCTGCACTGCCCAGAGAGGCGACACTTGCACTGACACCTGGTGGACGGTTGTGAGACGAGGAGATGAGCTGTGGCTTCTGGGCACGACTGTAGCGCTGCACCCTGGAGCCAAGAACACTGCACCTTGCTGGCGGCCCACGTGTTTAGTAGTGACGCAACTGCTAGGATGCAGCTGAACGTCCATCTTCTGAGAGCGAGAAAATTTCCGCAGTCGGCAGGACTCGAACCTACGCTCCCAGAGGGAATCTGATTTCAAGTCAGACGCCTTAACCACTCGGCCACGACTGCACGTCTCAGAAGCGTCTCTCGACAACTGAAACTCCCACCTTTGCAAGCAATCTCATGGCAGAAGGCAGCATGGGCTCACTCTTTTCTGTAGTGATTCCACTGCCAGCACATTAGACGTTACGAAAGTGTATTAATTTTCGCCCCGACAGGGACTAGAACCCAGGACCCTTTGGTTGAAAACCTAACGCTCTACCGACTGAGCTATCCGCACCCACGCACGAGCATTGTCATACAGCTGCGTCGTGTGCGAGTGATTCGCATGTCGTAATTGCTGGCTTATGGCTCCAATGGCGACTTCACCGACTTCCCACTGACGCGCCGCTGACGCTAGTTTTCTGGCGTCTTAAGGGATGGACATACTTGCAAGTAGCTGCGAGATCATTGAAAAGAAACGCGGCGCCATTGCTTTTGCCGCACTCGACTGATTGAATTGCAATTCCTAAAAAGGAATGAACCTTCACTCTGTCCAACAATTTCAAGCACGTGTGTGTACTCACGAACTCGGCGAAGGCGCGAGAAAATGACGGGGGCGCACTCGTGGGCCTGCGACGGCTTCCTGCAGTCACATCGTCAGTGCGAGGTGGACCGGTAGGCACAGGAAGCAGCGGCCGTCGTGAAACTCAGCATTCTTAAACGGAAATTTTCGTCTTGTTTAGAATGGCGTCATTGGTTTGCACGCTCATTCATGCGTGTGAAAGTATTTGCTGCTCTTTACGCAGAATCGCACGCAGCCGGCGGGATTCGAAACTACTTTCGAGTCAGACGCCTTAACCACTCGGCCACGGCTGCCCCGAACGCAGCGTTCTCCCGACACGTGCAAATTGAACCGTTTAAAGCACTGTGGTGTCAGAAAACGGCGTTGCTGCATTCTTTTCCGTAGTGTTTCCACCACTACCAGAGGAAACGCTACCAAATTATTAAAATTTCCGCCCGAACAGGGACTTGAACCCTGGACCCTTAGGTTAAAAGCCTAATGCTCTACCGACTGAGCTATCCGGGCTCACAACGCCTTATGAAACATCTCACGATGCACAACGACACATTGACTCATGTCCTTTACTGTTGTGCAATCGCTGCATGGAGCTGTTAGTAGTTAAACGTCGCCTGAATGCTGTCTGCAAACTTATCGCGCAAAGCTCGTAACAGACCATCGAACAATGTTGACACACGATGCAAAAACAAACTGCAGCAGTCGTTACGTCTCATACGTTGGAGTAGAGGATTTACGTGTTTTGTCGACACTCATCGGGCAATTGGAAAATTCACAAGCACTTCGAATGCAATGTTTCCCACGTTTTCGCTCATTTCACGGTTCCGCTGGAGACGTTCTTCACCTCCTGGCACAAAACAGGGAACGCAGTCGGTAGGACGTTTTTTTATTTTCATACTTCTCAGAGAGTTGCCTACTGTGTTCCTCTTATGGCAAGCACTAGACAACCAGAACAGTTACAGAAGAGAGTCATGTCCGTTCTCGGCTCTAGTTACATTATCACAAAGTCAGAGCAATTCCATTGGCGTCGGCTTCAAAACGAAGCCGTGCCGAAACCCGGGATCGAACCAGGGACCTTTAGATCTTCAGTCTAACGCTCTCCCAACTGAGCTATTTCGGCTGACGTACAGCGCCCCTCTTTTGCAACGTCTGCCCGTTGCCAATTTCACAGTCATCTTCGTCTGAAAGAACACAGGGACGCCGAAAGGCGAACAGCAGATGCAGTAAAGTACCACACACATTTCTTCTGCTTCCATCGTCGTAACTAGCAAAACATGTCGACTCGATTCATGTAATATTGACTTCGCTGACGCTAGAAAAGCTGTGCTATATCGATGCCACGTGCAACTAGTGTGCAGAGAACGAGGCAGAGGAAGGAGTGAGCCTCTCCAACGTGTGTGAGGCAGTATCTAGCAGATACACGCGGTAAAACGTTTGACTTGCGTTTGCTCATTAATTGCTACACGTCATCGTCTGCAAGCTAAAATAATCACATCTGCACTGCCCAGAGAGGCGACACTTGCACTGACACCTGGTGGACGGTTGTGAGACGAGGAGATGAGCTGTGGCTTCTGGGCACGACTGTAGCGCTGCACCCTGGAGCCAAGAACACTGCACCTTGCTGGCGGCCCACGTGTTTAGTAGTGACGCAACTGCTAGGATGCAGCTGAACGTCCATCTTCTGAGAGCGAGAAAATTTCCGCAGTCGGCAGGACTCGAACCTACGCTCCCAGAGGGAATCTGATTTCAAGTCAGACGCCTTAACCACTCGGCCACGACTGCACGTCTCAGAGGCGTCTCTCGACAACTGAAACTCCCACCTTTGCAAGCAATCTCATGGCAGAAGGCAGCATGGGCTCACTCTTTTCTGTAGTGATTCCACTGCCAGCACATTAGACTTTACGAAAGTGTATTAATTTTCGCCCCGACAGGGACTAGAACCCAGGACCTTTGGTTGAAAACCTAACGCTCTACCGACTGAGCTATCCGCACCCACGCACGAGCATTGTCATACAGCTGCGTCGTGTGCGAGTGATTCGCATGTCGTAATTGCTGGCTTATGGCTCCAATGGCGACTTCACCGACTTCCCACTGACGCGCCGCTGGACGCTAGTTTTCTGGCGTCTTAAGGGATGGACATACTTGCAAGTAGCTGCGAGATCATTGAAAAGAAACGCGGCGCATTGCTTTTGCCGCACTCGACTGATTGAATTGCAATTCCTAAAAAGGAATGAACCTTCACTCTGTCCAACACGCGATCTATGTTGTGTGTACTCACGAACTCGGCGAAGGCGCGAGAAAATGACGGGGGCGCACTCGTGGGCCTGCGACGGCTTCCTGCAGTCACATCGTCAGTGCGAGGTGGACCGGTAGGCACAGGAAGCAGCGGCCGTCGTGAAACTCAGCATTCTTAAACGGAAATTTTCGTCTTGTTTAGAATGGCGTCATTGGTTTGCACGCTCATTCATGCGTGTGAAAGTATTTGCTGCTCTTTACGCAGAATCGCACGCAGCCGGCGGGATTCGAAACTACTTTCGAGTCAGACGCCTTAACCACTCGGCCACGGCTGCCCCGAACGCAGCGTTCTCCCGACACGTGCAAATTGAACCGTTTAAAGCACTGTGGTGTCAGAAAACGGCGTTGCTGCATTCTTTTCCGTAGTGTTTCCACCACTACCAGAGGAAACGCTACCAAATTATTAAAATTTCCGCCCGAACAGGGACTTGAACCCTGGACCCTTAGGTTAAAAGCCTAATGCTCTACCGACTGAGCTATCCGGGCTCACAACGCCTTATGAAACATCTCACGATGCACAACGACACATTGACTCATGTCCTTTACTGTTGTGCAATCGCTGCATGGAGCTGTTAGTAGTTAAACGTCGCCTGAATGCTGTCTGCAAACTTATCGCGCAAAGGTCGTAACAGACCATCGAACAATGTTGACACACGATGCAAAAACAAACTGCAGCAGTCGTTACGTCTCATACGTTGGAGTAGAGGATTTACGTGTTTTGTCGACACTCATCGGGCAATTGGAAAATTCACAAGCACTTCGAATGCAATGTTTCCCACGTTTTCGCTCATTTCACGGTTCCGCTGGAGACGTTCTTCACCTCCTGGCACAAAACAGGGAACGCAGTCGGTAGGACGTTTTTTTATTTTCATACTTCTCAGAGAGTTGCCTACTGTGTTCCTCTTATGGCAAGCACTAGACAACCAGAACAGTTACAGAAGAGAGTCATGTCCGTTCTCGGCTCTAGTTACATTATCACAAAGTCAGAGCAATTCCATTGGCGTCGGCTTCAAAACGAAGCCGTGCCGAAACCCGGGATCGAACCAGGGACCTTTAGATCTTCAGTCTAACGCTCTCCCAACTGAGCTATTTCGGCTGACGTACAGCGCCCCTCTTTTGCACGTCTGCCCCGTTGCCAATTTCACAGTCATCTTCGTCTGAAAGAACACAGGGACGCCGAAAGGCGAACAGCAGATGCAGTAAAGTACCACACACATTTCTTCTGCTTCCATCGTCGTAACTAGCAAACATGTCGACTCGATTCATGTAATATTGACTTCGCTGACGCTAGAAAAGCTGTGCTATATCGATGCCACGTGCAACTAGTGTGCAGAGAACGAGGCAGAGGAAGGAGTGAGCCTCTCCAACGTGTGTGAGGCAGTATCTAGCAGATACACGCGGTAAAACGTTTGACTTGCGTTTGCTCATTAATTGCTACACGTCATCGTCTGCAAGCTAAAATAATCACATCTGCACTGCCCAGAGAGGCGACACTTGCACTGACACCTGGTGGACGGTTGTGAGACGAGGAGATGAGCTGTGGCTTCTGGGCACGACTGTAGCGCTGCACCCTGGAGCCAAGAACACTGCACCTTGCTGGCGGCCCACGTGTTTAGTAGTGACGCAACTGCTAGGATGCAGCTGAACGTCCATCTTCTGAGAGCGAGAAAATTTCCGCAGTCGGCAGGACTCGAACCTACGCTCCCAGAGGGAATCTGATTTCAAGTCAGACGCCTTAACCACTCGGCCACGACTGCACGTCTCAGAGGCGTCTCTCGACAACTGAAACTCCCACCTTTGCAAGCAATCTCATGGCAGAAGGCAGCATGGGCTCACTCTTTTCTGTAGTGATTCCACTGCCAGCACATTAGACGTTACGAAAGTGTATTAATTTTCGCCCCGACAGGGACTAGAACCCAGGACCCTTTGGTTGAAAACCTAACGCTCTACCGACTGAGCTATCCGCACCCACGCACGAGCATTGTCATACAGCTGCGTCGTGTGCGAGTGATTCGCATGTCGTAATTGCTGGCTTATGGCTCCAATGGCGACTTCACCGACTTCCCACTGACGCGCCGCTGACGCTAGTTTTCTGGCGTCTTAAGGGATGGACATACTTGCAAGTAGCTGCGAGATCATTGAAAAGAAACGCGGCGCCATTGCTTTTGCCGCACTCGACTGATTGAATTGCAATTCCTAAAAAGGAATGAACCTTCACTCTGTCCAACAATTTCAAGCACGTGTGTGTACTCACGAACTCGGCGAAGGCGCGAGAAAATGACGGGGGCGCACTCGTGGGCCTGCGACGGCTTCCTGCAGTCACATCGTCAGTGCGAGGTGGACCGGTAGGCACAGGAAGCAGCGGCCGTCGTGAAACTCAGCATTCTTAAACGGAAATTTTCGTCTTGTTTAGAATGGCGTCATTGGTTTGCACGCTCATTCATGCGTGTGAAAGTATTTGCTGCTCTTTACGCAGAATCGCACGCAGCCGGCGGGATTCGAAACTACTTTCGAGTCAGACGCCTTAACCACTCGGCCACGGCTGCCCCGAACGCAGCGTTCTCCCGACACGTGCAAATTGAACCGTTTAAAGCACTGTGGTGTCAGAAAACGGCGTTGCTGCATTCTTTTCCGTAGTGTTTCCACCACTACCAGAGGAAACGCTACCAAATTATTAAAATTTCCGCCCGAACAGGGACTTGAACCCTGGACCCTTAGGTTAAAAGCCTAATGCTCTACCGACTGAGCTATCCGGGCTCACAACGCCTTATGAAACATCTCACGATGCACAACGACACATTGACTCATGTCCTTTACTGTTGTGCAATCGCTGCATGGAGCTGTTAGTAGTTAAACGTCGCCTGAATGCTGTCTGCAAACTTATCGCGCAAAGGTCGTAACAGACCATCGAACAATGTTGACACACGATGCAAAAACAAACTGCAGCAGTCGTTACGTCTCATACGTTGGAGTAGAGGATTTACGTGTTTTGTCGACACTCATCGGGCAATTGGAAAATTCACAAGCACTTCGAATGCAATGTTTCCCACGTTTTCGCTCATTTCACGGTTCCGCTGGAGACGTTCTTCACCTCCTGGCACAAAACAGGGAACGCAGTCGGTAGGACGTTTTTTTATTTTCATACTTCTCAGAGAGTTGCCTACTGTGTTCCTCTTATGGCAAGCACTAGACAACCAGAACAGTTACAGAAGAGAGTCATGTCCGTTCTCGGCTCTAGTTACATTATCACAAAGTCAGAGCAATTCCATTGGCGTCGGCTTCAAAACGAAGCCGTGCCGAAACCCGGGATCGAACCAGGGACCTTTAGATCTTCAGTCTAACGCTCTCCCAACTGAGCTATTTCGGCTGACGTACAGCGCCCCTCTTTTGCACGTCTGCCCCGTTGCCAATTTCACAGTCATCTTCGTCTGAAAGAACACAGGGACGCCGAAAGGCGAACAGCAGATGCAGTAAAGTACCACACACATTTCTTCTGCTTCCATCGTCGTAACTAGCAAACATGTCGACTCGATTCATGTAATATTGACTTCGCTGACGCTAGAAAAGCTGTGCTATATCGATGCCACGTGCAACTAGTGTGCAGAGAACGAGGCAGAGGAAGGAGTGAGCCTCTCCAACGTGTGTGAGGCAGTATCTAGCAGATACACGCGGTAAAACGTTTGACTTGCGTTTGCTCATTAATTGCTACACGTCATCGTCTGCAAGCTAAAATAATCACATCTGCACTGCCCAGAGAGGCGACACTTGCACTGACACCTGGTGGACGGTTGTGAGACGAGGAGATGAGCTGTGGCTTCTGGGCACGACTGTAGCGCTGCACCCTGGAGCCAAGAACACTGCACCTTGCTGGCGGCCCACGTGTTTAGTAGTGACGCAACTGCTAGGATGCAGCTGAACGTCCATCTTCTGAGAGCGAGAAAATTTCCGCAGTCGGCAGGACTCGAACCTACGCTCCCAGAGGGAATCTGATTTCAAGTCAGACGCCTTAACCACTCGGCCACGACTGCACGTCTCAGAGGCGTCTCTCGACAACTGAAACTCCCACCTTTGCAAGCAATCTCATGGCAGAAGGCAGCATGGGCTCACTCTTTTCTGTAGTGATTCCACTGCCAGCACATTAGACGTTACGAAAGTGTATTAATTTTCGCCCCGACAGGGACTAGAACCCAGGACCCTTTGGTTGAAAACCTAACGCTCTACCGACTGAGCTATCCGCACCCACGCACGAGCATTGTCATACAGCTGCGTCGTGTGCGAGTGATTCGCATGTCGTAATTGCTGGCTTATGGCTCCAATGGCGACTTCACCGACTTCCCACTGACGCGCCGCTGACGCTAGTTTTCTGGCGTCTTAAGGGATGGACATACTTGCAAGTAGCTGCGAGATCATTGAAAAGAAACGCGGCGCCATTGCTTTTGCCGCACTCGACTGATTGAATTGCAATTCCTAAAAAGGAATGAACCTTCACTCTGTCCAACAATTTCAAGCACGTGTGTGTACTCACGAACTCGGCGAAGGCGCGAGAAAATGACGGGGGCGCACTCGTGGGCCTGCGACGGCTTCCTGCAGTCACATCGTCAGTGCGAGGTGGACCGGTAGGCACAGGAAGCAGCGGCCGTCGTGAAACTCAGCATTCTTAAACGGAAATTTTCGTCTTGTTTAGAATGGCGTCATTGGTTTGCACGCTCATTCATGCGTGTGAAAGTATTTGCTGCTCTTTACGCAGAATCGCACGCAGCCGGCGGGATTCGAAACTACTTTCGAGTCAGACGCCTTAACCACTCGGCCACGGCTGCCCCGAACGCAGCGTTCTCCCGACACGTGCAAATTGAACCGTTTAAAGCACTGTGGTGTCAGAAAACGGCGTTGCTGCATTCTTTTCCGTAGTGTTTCCACCACTACCAGAGGAAACGCTACCAAATTATTAAAATTTCCGCCCGAACAGGGACTTGAACCCTGGACCCTTAGGTTAAAAGCCTAATGCTCTACCGACTGAGCTATCCGGGCTCACAACGCCTTATGAAACATCTCACGATGCACAACGACACATTGACTCATGTCCTTTACTGTTGTGCAATCGCTGCATGGAGCTGTTAGTAGTTAAACGTCGCCTGAATGCTGTCTGCAAACTTATCGCGCAAAGCTCGTAACAGACCATCGAACAATGTTGACACACGATGCAAAAACAAACTGCAGCAGTCGTTACGTCTCATACGTTGGAGTAGAGGATTTACGTGTTTTGTCGACACTCATCGGGCAATTGGAAAATTCACAAGCACTTCGAATGCAATGTTTCCCACGTTTTCGCTCATTTCACGGTTCCGCTGGAGACGTTCTTCACCTCCTGGCACAAAACAGGGAACGCAGTCGGTAGGACGTTTTTTTATTTTCTTACTTCTCAGAGAGTTGCCTACTGTGTTCCTCTTATGGCAAGCACTAGACAACCAGAACAGTTACAGAAGAGAGTCATGTCCGTTCTCGGCTCTAGTTACATTATCACAAAGTCAGAGCAATTCCATTGGCGTCGGCTTCAAAACGAAGCCGTGCCGAAACCCGGGATCGAACCAGGGACCTTTAGATCTTCAGTCTAACGCTCTCCCAACTGAGCTATTTCGGCTGACGTACAGCGCCCCTCTTTTGCACGTCTGCCCCGTTGCCAATTTCACAGTCATCTTCGTCTGAAAGAACACAGGGACGCCGAAAGGCGAACAGCAGATGCAGTAAAGTACCACACACATTTCTTCTGCTTCCATCGTCGTAACTAGCAAACATGTCGACTCGATTCATGTAATATTGACTTCGCTGACGCTAGAAAAGCTGTGCTATATCGATGCCACGTGCAACTAGTGTGCAGAGAACGAGGCAGAGGAAGGAGTGAGCCTCTCCAACGTGTGTGAGGCAGTATCTAGCAGATACACGCGGTAAAACGTTTGACTTGCGTTTGCTCATTAATTGCTACACGTCATCGTCTGCAAGCTAAAATAATCACATCTGCACTGCCCAGAGAGGCGACACTTGCACTGACACCTGGTGGACGGTTGTGAGACGAGGAGATGAGCTGTGGCTTCTGGGCACGACTGTAGCGCTGCACCCTGGAGCCAAGAACACTGCACCTTGCTGGCGGCCCACGTGTTTAGTAGTGACGCAACTGCTAGGATGCAGCTGAACGTCCATCTTCTGAGAGCGAGAAAATTTCCGCAGTCGGCAGGACTCGAACCTACGCTCCCAGAGGGAATCTGATTTCAAGTCAGACGCCTTAACCACTCGGCCACGACTGCACGTCTCAGAAGCGTCTCTCGACAACTGAAACTCCCACCTTTGCAAGCAATCTCATGGCAGAAGGCAGCATGGGCTCACTCTTTTCTGTAGTGATTCCACTGCCAGCACATTAGACGTTACGAAAGTGTATTAATTTTCGCCCCGACAGGGACTAGAACCCAGGACCCTTTGGTTGAAAACCTAACGCTCTACCGACTGAGCTATCCGCACCCACGCACGAGCATTGTCATACAGCTGCGTCGTGTGCGAGTGATTCGCATGTCGTAATTGCTGGCTTATGGCTCCAATGGCGACTTCACCGACTTCCCACTGACGCGCCGCTGACGCTAGTTTTCTGGCGTCTTAAGGGATGGACATACTTGCAAGTAGCTGCGAGATCATTGAAAAGAAACGCGGCGCCATTGCTTTTGCCGCACTCGACTGATTGAATTGCAATTCCTAAAAAGGAATGAACCTTCACTCTGTCCAACAATTTCAAGCACGTGTGTGTACTCACGAACTCGGCGAAGGCGCGAGAAAATGACGGGGGCGCACTCGTGGGCCTGCGACGGCTTCCTGCAGTCACATCGTCAGTGCGAGGTGGACCGGTAGGCACAGGAAGCAGCGGCCGTCGTGAAACTCAGCATTCTTAAACGGAAATTTTCGTCTTGTTTAGAATGGCGTCATTGGTTTGCACGCTCATTCATGCGTGTGAAAGTATTTGCTGCTCTTTACGCAGAATCGCACGCAGCCGGCGGGATTCGAAACTACTTTCGAGTCAGACGCCTTAACCACTCGGCCACGGCTGCCCCGAACGCAGCGTTCTCCCGACACGTGCAAATTGAACCGTTTAAAGCACTGTGGTGTCAGAAAACGGCGTTGCTGCATTCTTTTCCGTAGTGTTTCCACCACTACCAGAGGAAACGCTACCAAATTATTAAAATTTCCGCCCGAACAGGGACTTGAACCCTGGACCCTTAGGTTAAAAGCCTAATGCTCTACCGACTGAGCTATCCGGGCTCACAACGCCTTATGAAACATCTCACGATGCACAACGACACATTGACTCATGTCCTTTACTGTTGTGCAATCGCTGCATGGAGCTGTTAGTAGTTAAACGTCGCCTGAATGCTGTCTGCAAACTTATCGCGCAAAGCTCGTAACAGACCATCGAACAATGTTGACACACGATGCAAAAACAAACTGCAGCAGTCGTTACGTCTCATACGTTGGAGTAGAGGATTTACGTGTTTTGTCGACACTCATCGGGCAATTGGAAAATTCACAAGCACTTCGAATGCAATGTTTCCCACGTTTTCGCTCATTTCACGGTTCCGCTGGAGACGTTCTTCACCTCCTGGCACAAAACAGGGAACGCAGTCGGTAGGACGTTTTTTTATTTTCTTACTTCTCAGAGAGTTGCCTACTGTGTTCCTCTTATGGCAAGCACTAGACAACCAGAACAGTTACAGAAGAGAGTCATGTCCGTTCTCGGCTCTAGTTACATTATCACAAAGTCAGAGCAATTCCATTGGCGTCGGCTTCAAAACGAAGCCGTGCCGAAACCCGGGATCGAACCAGGGACCTTTAGATCTTCAGTCTAACGCTCTCCCAACTGAGCTATTTCGGCTGACGTACAGCGCCCCTCTTTTGCACGTCTGCCCCGTTGCCAATTTCACAGTCATCTTCGTCTGAAAGAACACAGGGACGCCGAAAGGCGAACAGCAGATGCAGTAAAGTACCACACACATTTCTTCTGCTTCCATCGTCGTAACTAGCAAACATGTCGACTCGATTCATGTAATATTGACTTCGCTGACGCTAGAAAAGCTGTGCTATATCGATGCCACGTGCAACTAGTGTGCAGAGAACGAGGCAGAGGAAGGAGTGAGCCTCTCCAACGTGTGTGAGGCAGTATCTAGCAGATACACGCGGTAAAACGTTTGACTTGCGTTTGCTCATTAATTGCTACACGTCATCGTCTGCAAGCTAAAATAATCACATCTGCACTGCCCAGAGAGGCGACACTTGCACTGACACCTGGTGGACGGTTGTGAGACGAGGAGATGAGCTGTGGCTTCTGGGCACGACTGTAGCGCTGCACCCTGGAGCCAAGAACACTGCACCTTGCTGGCGGCCCACGTGTTTAGTAGTGACGCAACTGCTAGGATGCAGCTGAACGTCCATCTTCTGAGAGCGAGAAAATTTCCGCAGTCGGCAGGACTCGAACCTACGCTCCCAGAGGGAATCTGATTTCAAGTCAGACGCCTTAACCACTCGGCCACGACTGCACGTCTCAGAAGCGTCTCTCGACAACTGAAACTCCCACCTTTGCAAGCAATCTCATGGCAGAAGGCAGCATGGGCTCACTCTTTTCTGTAGTGATTCCACTGCCAGCACATTAGACGTTACGAAAGTGTATTAATTTTCGCCCCGACAGGGACTAGAACCCAGGACCCTTTGGTTGAAAACCTAACGCTCTACCGACTGAGCTATCCGCACCCACGCACGAGCATTGTCATACAGCTGCGTCGTGTGCGAGTGATTCGCATGTCGTAATTGCTGGCTTATGGCTCCAATGGCGACTTCACCGACTTCCCACTGACGCGCCGCTGACGCTAGTTTTCTGGCGTCTTAAGGGATGGACATACTTGCAAGTAGCTGCGAGATCATTGAAAAGAAACGCGGCGCCATTGCTTTTGCCGCACTCGACTGATTGAATTGCAATTCCTAAAAAGGAATGAACCTTCACTCTGTCCAACAATTTCAAGCACGTGTGTGTACTCACGAACTCGGCGAAGGCGCGAGAAAATGACGGGGGCGCACTCGTGGGCCTGCGACGGCTTCCTGCAGTCACATCGTCAGTGCGAGGTGGACCGGTAGGCACAGGAAGCAGCGGCCGTCGTGAAACTCAGCATTCTTAAACGGAAATTTTCGTCTTGTTTAGAATGGCGTCATTGGTTTGCACTCTCATTCATGCGTGTGAAAGTATTTGCTGCTCTTTACGCAGAATCGCACGCAGCCGGCGGGATTCGAAACTACTTTCGAGTCAGACGCCTTAACCACTCGGCCACGGCTGCCCCGAACGCAGCGTTCTCCCGACACGTGCAAATTGAACCGTTTAAAGCACTGTGGTGTCAGAAAACGGCGTTGCTGCATTCTTTTCCGTAGTGTTTCCACCACTACCAGAGGAAACGCTACCAAATTATTAAAATTTCCGCCCGAACAGGGACTTGAACCCTGGACCCTTAGGTTAAAAGCCTAATGCTCTACCGACTGAGCTATCCGGGCTCACAACGCCTTATGAAACATCTCACGATGCACAACGACACATTGACTCATGTCCTTTACTGTTGTGCAATCGCTGCATGGAGCTGTTAGTAGTTAAACGTCGCCTGAATGCTGTCTGCAAACTTATCGCGCAAAGCTCGTAACAGACCATCGAACAATGTTGACACACGATGCAAAAACAAACTGCAGCAGTCGTTACGTCTCATACGTTGGAGTAGAGGATTTACGTGTTTTGTCGACACTCATCGGGCAATTGGAAAATTCACAAGCACTTCGAATGCAATGTTTCCCACGTTTTCGCTCATTTCACGGTTCCGCTGGAGACGTTCTTCACCTCCTGGCACAAAACAGGGAACGCAGTCGGTAGGACGTTTTTTTATTTTCTTACTTCTCAGAGAGTTGCCTACTGTGTTCCTCTTATGGCAAGCACTAGACAACCAGAACAGTTACAGAAGAGAGTCATGTCCGTTCTCGGCTCTAGTTACATTATCACAAAGTCAGAGCAATTCCATTGGCGTCGGCTTCAAAACGAAGCCGTGCCGAAACCCGGGATCGAACCAGGGACCTTTAGATCTTCAGTCTAACGCTCTCCCAACTGAGCTATTTCGGCTGACGTACAGCGCCCCTCTTTTGCACGTCTGCCCCGTTGCCAATTTCACAGTCATCTTCGTCTGAAAGAACACAGGGACGCCGAAAGGCGAACAGCAGATGCAGTAAAGTACCACACACATTTCTTCTGCTTCCATCGTCGTAACTAGCAAACATGTCGACTCGATTCATGTAATATTGACTTCGCTGACGCTAGAAAAGCTGTGCTATATCGATGCCACGTGCAACTAGTGTGCAGAGAACGAGGCAGAGGAAGGAGTGAGCCTCTCCAACGTGTGTGAGGCAGTATCTAGCAGATACACGCGGTAAAACGTTTGACTTGCGTTTGCTCATTAATTGCTACACGTCATCGTCTGCAAGCTAAAATAATCACATCTGCACTGCCCAGAGAGGCGACACTTGCACTGACACCTGGTGGACGGTTGTGAGACGAGGAGATGAGCTGTGGCTTCTGGGCACGACTGTAGCGCTGCACCCTGGAGCCAAGAACACTGCACCTTGCTGGCGGCCCACGTGTTTAGTAGTGACGCAACTGCTAGGATGCAGCTGAACGTCCATCTTCTGAGAGCGAGAAAATTTCCGCAGTCGGCAGGACTCGAACCTACGCTCCCAGAGGGAATCTGATTTCAAGTCAGACGCCTTAACCACTCGGCCACGACTGCACGTCTCAGAGGCGTCTCTCGACAACTGAAACTCCCACCTTTGCAAGCAATCTCATGGCAGAAGGCAGCATGGGCTCACTCTTTTCTGTAGTGATTCCACTGCCAGCACATTAGACGTTACGAAAGTGTATTAATTTTCGCCCCGACAGGGACTAGAACCCAGGACCCTTTGGTTGAAAACCTAACGCTCTACCGACTGAGCTATCCGCACCCACGCACGAGCATTGTCATACAGCTGCGTCGTGTGCGAGTGATTCGCATGTCGTAATTGCTGGCTTATGGCTCCAATGGCGACTTCACCGACTTCCCACTGACGCGCCGCTGACGCTAGTTTTCTGGCGTCTTAAGGGATGGACATACTTGCAAGTAGCTGCGAGATCATTGAAAAGAAACGCGGCGCCATTGCTTTTGCCGCACTCGACTGATTGAATTGCAATTCCTAAAAAGGAATGAACCTTCACTCTGTCCAACAATTTCAAGCACGTGTGTGTACTCACGAACTCGGCGAAGGCGCGAGAAAATGACGGGGGCGCACTCGTGGGCCTGCGACGGCTTCCTGCAGTCACATCGTCAGTGCGAGGTGGACCGGTAGGCACAGGAAGCAGCGGCCGTCGTGAAACTCAGCATTCTTAAACGGAAATTTTCGTCTTGTTTAGAATGGCGTCATTGGTTTGCACGCTCATTCATGCGTGTGAAAGTATTTGCTGCTCTTTACGCAGAATCGCACGCAGCCGGCGGGATTCGAAACTACTTTCGAGTCAGACGCCTTAACCACTCGGCCACGGCTGCCCCGAACGCAGCGTTCTCCCGACACGTGCAAATTGAACCGTTTAAAGCACTGTGGTGTCAGAAAACGGCGTTGCTGCATTCTTTTCCGTAGTGTTTCCACCACTACCAGAGGAAACGCTACCAAATTATTAAAATTTCCGCCCGAACAGGGACTTGAACCCTGGACCCTTAGGTTAAAAGCCTAATGCTCTACCGACTGAGCTATCCGGGCTCACAACGCCTTATGAAACATCTCACGATGCACAACGACACATTGACTCATGTCCTTTACTGTTGTGCAATCGCTGCATGGAGCTGTTAGTAGTTAAACGTCGCCTGAATGCTGTCTGCAAACTTATCGCGCAAAGCTCGTAACAGACCATCGAACAATGTTGACACACGATGCAAAAACAAACTGCAGCAGTCGTTACGTCTCATACGTTGGAGTAGAGGATTTACGTGTTTTGTCGACACTCATCGGGCAATTGGAAAATTCACAAGCACTTCGAATGCAATGTTTCCCACGTTTTCGCTCATTTCACGGTTCCGCTGGAGACGTTCTTCACCTCCTGGCACAAAACAGGGAACGCAGTCGGTAGGACGTTTTTTTATTTTCTTACTTCTCAGAGAGTTGCCTACTGTGTTCCTCTTATGGCAAGCACTAGACAACCAGAACAGTTACAGAAGAGAGTCATGTCCGTTCTCGGCTCTAGTTACATTATCACAAAGTCAGAGCAATTCCATTGGCGTCGGCTTCAAAACGAAGCCGTGCCGAAACCCGGGATCGAACCAGGGACCTTTAGATCTTCAGTCTAACGCTCTCCCAACTGAGCTATTTCGGCTGACGTACAGCGCCCCTCTTTTGCACGTCTGCCCCGTTGCCAATTTCACAGTCATCTTCGTCTGAAAGAACACAGGGACGCCGAAAGGCGAACAGCAGATGCAGTAAAGTACCACACACATTTCTTCTGCTTCCATCGTCGTAACTAGCAAACATGTCGACTCGATTCATGTAATATTGACTTCGCTGACGCTAGAAAAGCTGTGCTATATCGATGCCACGTGCAACTAGTGTGCAGAGAACGAGGCAGAGGAAGGAGTGAGCCTCTCCAACGTGTGTGAGGCAGTATCTAGCAGATACACGCGGTAAAACGTTTGACTTGCGTTTGCTCATTAATTGCTACACGTCATCGTCTGCAAGCTAAAATAATCACATCTGCACTGCCCAGAGAGGCGACACTTGCACTGACACCTGGTGGACGGTTGTGAGACGAGGAGATGAGCTGTGGCTTCTGGGCACGACTGTAGCGCTGCACCCTGGAGCCAAGAACACTGCACCTTGCTGGCGGCCCACGTGTTTAGTAGTGACGCAACTGCTAGGATGCAGCTGAACGTCCATCTTCTGAGAGCGAGAAAATTTCCGCAGTCGGCAGGACTCGAACCTACGCTCCCAGAGGGAATCTGATTTCAAGTCAGACGCCTTAACCACTCGGCCACGACTGCACGTCTCAGAAGCGTCTCTCGACAACTGAAACTCCCACCTTTGCAAGCAATCTCATGGCAGAAGGCAGCATGGGCTCACTCTTTTCTGTAGTGATTCCACTGCCAGCACATTAGACGTTACGAAAGTGTATTAATTTTCGCCCCGACAGGGACTAGAACCCAGGACCCTTTGGTTGAAAACCTAACGCTCTACCGACTGAGCTATCCGCACCCACGCACGAGCATTGTCATACAGCTGCGTCGTGTGCGAGTGATTCGCATGTCGTAATTGCTGGCTTATGGCTCCAATGGCGACTTCACCGACTTCCCACTGACGCGCCGCTGACGCTAGTTTTCTGGCGTCTTAAGGGATGGACATACTTGCAAGTAGCTGCGAGATCATTGAAAAGAAACGCGGCGCCATTGCTTTTGCCGCACTCGACTGATTGAATTGCAATTCCTAAAAAGGAATGAACCTTCACTCTGTCCAACAATTTCAAGCACGTGTGTGTACTCACGAACTCGGCGAAGGCGCGAGAAAATGACGGGGGCGCACTCGTGGGCCTGCGACGGCTTCCTGCAGTCACATCGTCAGTGCGAGGTGGACCGGTAGGCACAGGAAGCAGCGGCCGTCGTGAAACTCAGCATTCTTAAACGGAAATTTTCGTCTTGTTTAGAATGGCGTCATTGGTTTGCACGCTCATTCATGCGTGTGAAAGTATTTGCTGCTCTTTACGCAGAATCGCACGCAGCCGGCGGGATTCGAAACTACTTTCGAGTCAGACGCCTTAACCACTCGGCCACGGCTGCCCCGAACGCAGCGTTCTCCCGACACGTGCAAATTGAACCGTTTAAAGCACTGTGGTGTCAGAAAACGGCGTTGCTGCATTCTTTTCCGTAGTGTTTCCACCACTACCAGAGGAAACGCTACCAAATTATTAAAATTTCCGCCCGAACAGGGACTTGAACCCTGGACCCTTAGGTTAAAAGCCTAATGCTCTACCGACTGAGCTATCCGGGCTCACAACGCCTTATGAAACATCTCACGATGCACAACGACACATTGACTCATGTCCTTTACTGTTGTGCAATCGCTGCATGGAGCTGTTAGTAGTTAAACGTCGCCTGAATGCTGTCTGCAAACTTATCGCGCAAAGCTCGTAACAGACCATCGAACAATGTTGACACACGATGCAAAAACAAACTGCAGCAGTCGTTACGTCTCATACGTTGGAGTAGAGGATTTACGTGTTTTGTCGACACTCATCGGGCAATTGGAAAATTCACAAGCACTTCGAATGCAATGTTTCCCACGTTTTCGCTCATTTCACGGTTCCGCTGGAGACGTTCTTCACCTCCTGGCACAAAACAGGGAACGCAGTCGGTAGGACGTTTTTTTATTTTCTTACTTCTCAGAGAGTTGCCTACTGTGTTCCTCTTATGGCAAGCACTAGACAACCAGAACAGTTACAGAAGAGAGTCATGTCCGTTCTCGGCTCTAGTTACATTATCACAAAGTCAGAGCAATTCCATTGGCGTCGGCTTCAAAACGAAGCCGTGCCGAAACCCGGGATCGAACCAGGGACCTTTAGATCTTCAGTCTAACGCTCTCCCAACTGAGCTATTTCGGCTGACGTACAGCGCCCCTCTTTTGCACGTCTGCCCCGTTGCCAATTTCACAGTCATCTTCGTCTGAAAGAACACAGGGACGCCGAAAGGCGAACAGCAGATGCAGTAAAGTACCACACACATTTCTTCTGCTTCCATCGTCGTAACTAGCAAACATGTCGACTCGATTCATGTAATATTGACTTCGCTGACGCTAGAAAAGCTGTGCTATATCGATGCCACGTGCAACTAGTGTGCAGAGAACGAGGCAGAGGAAGGAGTGAGCCTCTCCAACGTGTGTGAGGCAGTATCTAGCAGATACACGCGGTAAAACGTTTGACTTGCGTTTGCTCATTAATTGCTACACGTCATCGTCTGCAAGCTAAAATAATCACATCTGCACTGCCCAGAGAGGCGACACTTGCACTGACACCTGGTGGACGGTTGTGAGACGAGGAGATGAGCTGTGGCTTCTGGGCACGACTGTAGCGCTGCACCCTGGAGCCAAGAACACTGCACCTTGCTGGCGGCCCACGTGTTTAGTAGTGACGCAACTGCTAGGATGCAGCTGAACGTCCATCTTCTGAGAGCGAGAAAATTTCCGCAGTCGGCAGGACTCGAACCTACGCTCCCAGAGGGAATCTGATTTCAAGTCAGACGCCTTAACCACTCGGCCACGACTGCACGTCTCAGAAGCGTCTCTCGACAACTGAAACTCCCACCTTTGCAAGCAATCTCATGGCAGAAGGCAGCATGGGCTCACTCTTTTCTGTAGTGATTCCACTGCCAGCACATTAGACGTTACGAAAGTGTATTAATTTTCGCCCCGACAGGGACTAGAACCCAGGACCCTTTGGTTGAAAACCTAACGCTCTACCGACTGAGCTATCCGCACCCACGCACGAGCATTGTCATACAGCTGCGTCGTGTGCGAGTGATTCGCATGTCGTAATTGCTGGCTTATGGCTCCAATGGCGACTTCACCGACTTCCCACTGACGCGCCGCTGACGCTAGTTTTCTGGCGTCTTAAGGGATGGACATACTTGCAAGTAGCTGCGAGATCATTGAAAAGAAACGCGGCGCCATTGCTTTTGCCGCACTCGACTGATTGAATTGCAATTCCTAAAAAGGAATGAACCTTCACTCTGTCCAACAATTTCAAGCACGTGTGTGTACTCACGAACTCGGCGAAGGCGCGAGAAAATGACGGGGGCGCACTCGTGGGCCTGCGACGGCTTCCTGCAGTCACATCGTCAGTGCGAGGTGGACCGGTAGGCACAGGAAGCAGCGGCCGTCGTGAAACTCAGCATTCTTAAACGGAAATTTTCGTCTTGTTTAGAATGGCGTCATTGGTTTGCACGCTCATTCATGCGTGTGAAAGTATTTGCTGCTCTTTACGCAGAATCGCACGCAGCCGGCGGGATTCGAAACTACTTTCGAGTCAGACGCCTTAACCACTCGGCCACGGCTGCCCCGAACGCAGCGTTCTCCCGATACGTGCAAATTGAACCGTTTAAAGCACTGTGGTGTCAGAAAACGGCGTTGCTGCATTCTTTTCCGTAGTGTTTCCACCACTACCAGAGGAAACGCTACCAAATTATTAAAATTTCCGCCCGAACAGGGACTTGAACCCTGGACCCTTAGGTTAAAAGCCTAATGCTCTACCGACTGAGCTATCCGGGCTCACAACGCCTTATGAAACATCTCACGATGCACAACGACACATTGACTCATGTCCTTTACTGTTGTGCAATCGCTGCATGGAGCTGTTAGTAGTTAAACGTCGCCTGAATGCTGTCTGCAAACTTATCGCGCAAAGCTCGTAACAGACCATCGAACAATGTTGACACACGATGCAAAAACAAACTGCAGCAGTCGTTACGTCTCATACGTTGGAGTAGAGGATTTACGTGTTTTGTCGACACTCATCGGGCAATTGGAAAATTCACAAGCACTTCGAATGCAATGTTTCCCACGTTTTCGCTCATTTCACGGTTCCGCTGGAGACGTTCTTCACCTCCTGGCACAAAACAGGGAACGCAGTCGGTAGGACGTTTTTTTATTTTCATACTTCTCAGAGAGTTGCCTACTGTGTTCCTCTTATGGCAAGCACTAGACAACCAGAACAGTTACAGAAGAGAGTCATGTCCGTTCTCGGCTCTAGTTACATTATCACAAAGTCAGAGCAATTCCATTGGCGTCGGCTTCAAAACGAAGCCGTGCCGAAACCCGGGATCGAACCAGGGACCTTTAGATCTTCAGTCTAACGCTCTCCCAACTGAGCTATTTCGGCTGACGTACAGCGCCCCTCTTTTGCACGTCTGCCCCGTTGCCAATTTCACAGTCATCTTCGTCTGAAAGAACACAGGGACGCCGAAAGGCGAACAGCAGATGCAGTAAAGTACCACACACATTTCTTCTGCTTCCATCGTCGTAACTAGCAAACATGTCGACTCGATTCATGTAATATTGACTTCGCTGACGCTAGAAAAGCTGTGCTATATCGATGCCACGTGCAACTAGTGTGCAGAGAACGAGGCAGAGGAAGGAGTGAGCCTCTCCAACGTGTGTGAGGCAGTATCTAGCAGATACACGCGGTAAAACGTTTGACTTGCGTTTGCTCATTAATTGCTACACGTCATCGTCTGCAAGCTAAAATAATCACATCTGCACTGCCCAGAGAGGCGACACTTGCACTGACACCTGGTGGACGGTTGTGAGACGAGGAGATGAGCTGTGGCTTCTGGGCACGACTGTAGCGCTGCACCCTGGAGCCAAGAACACTGCACCTTGCTGGCGGCCCACGTGTTTAGTAGTGACGCAACTGCTAGGATGCAGCTGAACGTCCATCTTCTGAGAGCGAGAAAATTTCCGCAGTCGGCAGGACTCGAACCTACGCTCCCAGAGGGAATCTGATTTCAAGTCAGACGCCTTAACCACTCGGCCACGACTGCACGTCTCAGAAGCGTCTCTCGACAACTGAAACTCCCACCTTTGCAAGCAATCTCATGGCAGAAGGCAGCATGGGCTCACTCTTTTCTGTAGTGATTCCACTGCCAGCACATTAGACGTTACGAAAGTGTATTAATTTTCGCCCCGACAGGGACTAGAACCCAGGACCCTTTGGTTGAAAACCTAACGCTCTACCGACTGAGCTATCCGCACCCACGCACGAGCATTGTCATACAGCTGCGTCGTGTGCGAGTGATTCGCATGTCGTAATTGCTGGCTTATGGCTCCAATGGCGACTTCACCGACTTCCCACTGACGCGCCGCTGACGCTAGTTTTCTGGCGTCTTAAGGGATGGACATACTTGCAAGTAGCTGCGAGATCATTGAAAAGAAACGCGGCGCCATTGCTTTTGCCGCACTCGACTGATTGAATTGCAATTCCTAAAAAGGAATGAACCTTCACTCTGTCCAACAATTTCAAGCACGTGTGTGTACTCACGAACTCGGCGAAGGCGCGAGAAAATGACGGGGGCGCACTCGTGGGCCTGCGACGGCTTCCTGCAGTCACATCGTCAGTGCGAGGTGGACCGGTAGGCACAGGAAGCAGCGGCCGTCGTGAAACTCAGCATTCTTAAACGGAAATTTTCGTCTTGTTTAGAATGGCGTCATTGGTTTGCACGCTCATTCATGCGTGTGAAAGTATTTGCTGCTCTTTACGCAGAATCGCACGCAGCCGGCGGGATTCGAAACTACTTTCGAGTCAGACGCCTTAACCACTCGGCCACGGCTGCCCCGAACGCAGCGTTCTCCCGACACGTGCAAATTGAACCGTTTAAAGCACTGTGGTGTCAGAAAACGGCGTTGCTGCATTCTTTTCCGTAGTGTTTCCACCACTACCAGAGGAAACGCTACCAAATTATTAAAATTTCCGCCCGAACAGGGACTTGAACCCTGGACCCTTAGGTTAAAAGCCTAATGCTCTACCGACTGAGCTATCCGGGCTCACAACGCCTTATGAAACATCTCACGATGCACAACGACACATTGACTCATGTCCTTTACTGTTGTGCAATCGCTGCATGGAGCTGTTAGTAGTTAAACGTCGCCTGAATGCTGTCTGCAAACTTATCGCGCAAAGCTCGTAACAGACCATCGAACAATGTTGACACACGATGCAAAAACAAACTGCAGCAGTCGTTACGTCTCATACGTTGGAGTAGAGGATTTACGTGTTTTGTCGACACTCATCGGGCAATTGGAAAATTCACAAGCACTTCGAATGCAATGTTTCCCACGTTTTCGCTCATTTCACGGTTCCGCTGGAGACGTTCTTCACCTCCTGGCACAAAACAGGGAACGCAGTCGGTAGGACGTTTTTTTATTTTCTTACTTCTCAGAGAGTTGCCTACTGTGTTCCTCTTATGGCAAGCACTAGACAACCAGAACAGTTACAGAAGAGAGTCATGTCCGTTCTCGGCTCTAGTTACATTATCACAAAGTCAGAGCAATTCCATTGGCGTCGGCTTCAAAACGAAGCCGTGCCGAAACCCGGGATCGAACCAGGGACCTTTAGATCTTCAGTCTAACGCTCTCCCAACTGAGCTATTTCGGCTGACGTACAGCGCCCCTCTTTTGCACGTCTGCCCCGTTGCCAATTTCACAGTCATCTTCGTCTGAAAGAACACAGGGACGCCGAAAGGCGAACAGCAGATGCAGTAAAGTACCACACACATTTCTTCTGCTTCCATCGTCGTAACTAGCAAACATGTCGACTCGATTCATGTAATATTGACTTCGCTGACGCTAGAAAAGCTGTGCTATATCGATGCCACGTGCAACTAGTGTGCAGAGAACGAGGCAGAGGAAGGAGTGAGCCTCTCCAACGTGTGTGAGGCAGTATCTAGCAGATACACGCGGTAAAACGTTTGACTTGCGTTTGCTCATTAATTGCTACACGTCATCGTCTGCAAGCTAAAATAATCACATCTGCACTGCCCAGAGAGGCGACACTTGCACTGACACCTGGTGGACGGTTGTGAGACGAGGAGATGAGCTGTGGCTTCTGGGCACGACTGTAGCGCTGCACCCTGGAGCCAAGAACACTGCACCTTGCTGGCGGCCCACGTGTTTAGTAGTGACGCAACTGCTAGGATGCAGCTGAACGTCCATCTTCTGAGAGCGAGAAAATTTCCGCAGTCGGCAGGACTCGAACCTACGCTCCCAGAGGGAATCTGATTTCAAGTCAGACGCCTTAACCACTCGGCCACGACTGCACGTCTCAGAAGCGTCTCTCGACAACTGAAACTCCCACCTTTGCAAGCAATCTCATGGCAGAAGGCAGCATGGGCTCACTCTTTTCTGTAGTGATTCCACTGCCAGCACATTAGACGTTACGAAAGTGTATTAATTTTCGCCCCGACAGGGACTAGAACCCAGGACCCTTTGGTTGAAAACCTAACGCTCTACCGACTGAGCTATCCGCACCCACGCACGAGCATTGTCATACAGCTGCGTCGTGTGCGAGTGATTCGCATGTCGTAATTGCTGGCTTATGGCTCCAATGGCGACTTCACCGACTTCCCACTGACGCGCCGCTGACGCTAGTTTTCTGGCGTCTTAAGGGATGGACATACTTGCAAGTAGCTGCGAGATCATTGAAAAGAAACGCGGCGCCATTGCTTTTGCCGCACTCGACTGATTGAATTGCAATTCCTAAAAAGGAATGAACCTTCACTCTGTCCAACAATTTCAAGCACGTGTGTGTACTCACGAACTCGGCGAAGGCGCGAGAAAATGACGGGGGCGCACTCGTGGGCCTGCGACGGCTTCCTGCAGTCACATCGTCAGTGCGAGGTGGACCGGTAGGCACAGGAAGCAGCGGCCGTCGTGAAACTCAGCATTCTTAAACGGAAATTTTCGTCTTGTTTAGAATGGCGTCATTGGTTTGCACGCTCATTCATGCGTGTGAAAGTATTTGCTGCTCTTTACGCAGAATCGCACGCAGCCGGCGGGATTCGAAACTACTTTCGAGTCAGACGCCTTAACCACTCGGCCACGGCTGCCCCGAATGCAGCGTTCTCCCGATACGTGCAAATTGAACCGTTTAAAGCACTGTGGTGTCAGAAAACGGCGTTGCTGCATTCTTTTCCGTAGTGTTTCCACCACTACCAGAGGAAACGCTACCAAATTATTAAAATTTCCGCCCGAACAGGGACTTGAACCCTGGACCCTTAGGTTAAAAGCCTAATGCTCTACCGACTGAGCTATCCGGGCTCACAACGCCTTATGAAACATCTCACGATGCACAACGACACATTGACTCATGTCCTTTACTGTTGTGCAATCGCTGCATGGAGCTGTTAGTAGTTAAACGTCGCCTGAATGCTGTCTGCAAACTTATCGCGCAAAGCTCGTAACAGACCATCGAACAATGTTGACACACGATGCAAAAACAAACTGCAGCAGTCGTTACGTCTCATACGTTGGAGTAGAGGATTTACGTGTTTTGTCGACACTCATCGGGCAATTGGAAAATTCACAAGCACTTCGAATGCAATGTTTCCCACGTTTTCGCTCATTTCACGGTTCCGCTGGAGACGTTCTTCACCTCCTGGCACAAAACAGGGAACGCAGTCGGTAGGACGTTTTTTTATTTTCATACTTCTCAGAGAGTTGCCTACTGTGTTCCTCTTATGGCAAGCACTAGACAACCAGAACAGTTACAGAAGAGAGTCATGTCCGTTCTCGGCTCTAGTTACATTATCACAAAGTCAGAGCAATTCCATTGGCGTCGGCTTCAAAACGAAGCCGTGCCGAAACCCGGGATCGAACCAGGGACCTTTAGATCTTCAGTCTAACGCTCTCCCAACTGAGCTATTTCGGCTGACGTACAGCGCCC
This sequence comes from Schistocerca gregaria, assembly GCF_023897955.1. Classification (NCBI taxonomy): domain Eukaryota; kingdom Metazoa; phylum Arthropoda; class Insecta; order Orthoptera; family Acrididae; genus Schistocerca; species Schistocerca gregaria. Next base: position 354,379 of record NW_026061796.1, on the reverse strand, counting down.
CTCTTTTGCACGTCTGCCCCGTTGCCAATTTCACAGTCATCTTCGTCTGAAAGAACACAGGGACGCCGAAAGGCGAACAGCAGATGCAGTAAAGTACCACACACATTTCTTCTGCTTCCATCGTCGTAACTAGCAAACATGTCGACTCGATTCATGTAATATTGACTTCGCTGACGCTAGAAAAGCTGTGCTATATCGATGCCACGTGCAACTAGTGTGCAGAGAACGAGGCAGAGGAAGGAGTGAGCCTCTCCAACGTGTGTGAGGCAGTATCTAGCAGATACACGCGGTAAAACGTTTGACTTGCGTTTGCTCATTAATTGCTACACGTCATCGTCTGCAAGCTAAAATAATCACATCTGCACTGCCCAGAGAGGCGACACTTGAACTGACACCTGGTGGACGGTTGTGAGACGAGGAGATGAGCTGTGGCTTCTGGGCACGACTGCAGCGCTGCACCCTGGAGCCAAGAACACTGCACCTTGCTGGCGGCCCACGTGTTTAGTAGTGACGCAACTGCTAGGATGCAGCTGAACGTCCATCTTCTGAGAGCGAGAAAATTTCCGCAGTCGGCAGGACTCGAACCTACGCTCCCAGAGGGAATCTGATTTCAAGTCAGACGCCTTAACCACTCGGCCACGACTGCACGTCTCAGAAGCGTCTCTCGACAACTGAAACTCCCACCTTTGCAAGCAATCTCATGGCAGAAGGCAGCATGGGCTCACTCTTTTCTGTAGTGATTCCACTGCCAGCACATTAGACGTTACGAAAGTGTATTAATTTTCGCCCCGACAGGGACTAGAACCCAGGACCCTTTGGTTGAAAACCTAACGCTCTACCGACTGAGCTATCCGCACCCACGCACGAGCATTGTCATACAGCTGCGTCGTGTGCGAGTGATTCGCATGTCGTAATTGCTGGCTTATGGCTCCAATGGCGACTTCACCGACTTCCCACTGACGCGCCGCTGACGCTAGTTTTCTGGCGTCTTAAGGGATGGACATACTTGCAAGTAGCTGCGAGATCATTGAAAAGAAACGCGGCGCCATTGCTTTTGCCGCACTCGACTGATTGAATTGCAATTCCTAAAAAGGAATGAACCTTCACTCTGTCCAACAATTTCAAGCACGTGTGTGTACTCACGAACTCGGCGAAGGCGCGAGAAAATGACGGGGGCGCACTCGTGGGCCTGCGACGGCTTCCTGCAGTCACATCGTCAGTGCGAGGTGGACCGGTAGGCACAGGAAGCAGCGGCCGTCGTGAAACTCAGCATTCTTAAACGGAAATTTTCGTCTTGTTTAGAATGGCGTCATTGGTTTGCACGCTCATTCATACGTGTGAAAGTATTTGCTGCTCTTTACGCAGAATCGCACGCAGCCGGCGGGATTCGAAACTACTTTCGAGTCAGACGCCTTAACCACTCGGCCACGGCTGCCCCGAACGCAGCGTTCTCCCGACACGTGCAAATTGAACCGTTTAAAGCACTGTGGTGTCAGAAAACGGCGTTGCTGCATTCTTTTCCGTAGTGTTTCCACCACTACCAGAGGAAACGCTACCAAATTATTAAAATTTCCGCCCGAACAGGGACTTGAACCCTGGACCCTTAGGTTAAAAGCCTAATGCTCTACCGACTGAGCTATCCGGGCTCACAACGCCTTATGAAACATCTCACGATGCACAACGACACATTGACTCATGTCCTTTACTGTTGTGCAATCGCTGCATGGAGCTGTTAGTAGTTAAACGTCGCCTGAATGCTGTCTGCAAACTTATCGCGCAAAGCTCGTAACAGACCATCGAACAATGTTGACACACGATGCAAAAACAAACTGCAGCAGTCGTTACGTCTCATACGTTGGAGTAGAGGATTTACGTGTTTTGTCGACACTCATCGGGCAATTGGAAAATTCACAAGCACTTCGAATGCAATGTTTCCCACGTTTTCGCTCATTTCACGGTTCCGCTGGAGACGTTCTTCACCTCCTGGCACAAAACAGGGAACGCAGTCGGTAGGACGTTTTTTTATTTTCTTACTTCTCAGAGAGTTGCCTACTGTGTTCCTCTTATGGCAAGCACTAGACAACCAGAACAGTTACAGAAGAGAGTCATGTCCGTTCTCGGCTCTAGTTACATTATCACAAAGTCAGAGCAATTCCATTGGCGTCGGCTTCAAAACGAAGCCGTGCCGAAACCCGGGATCGAACCAGGGACCTTTAGATCTTCAGTCTAACGCTCTCCCAACTGAGCTATTTCGGCTGACGTACAGCGCCCCTCTTTTGCACGTCTGCCCCGTTGCCAATTTCACAGTCATCTTCGTCTGAAAGAACACAGGGACGCCGAAAGGCGAACAGCAGATGCAGTAAAGTACCACACACATTTCTTCTGCTTCCATCGTCGTAACTAGCAAACATGTCGACTCGATTCATGTAATATTGACTTCGCTGACGCTAGAAAAGCTGTGCTATATCGATGCCACGTGCAACTAGTGTGCAGAGAACGAGGCAGAGGAAGGAGTGAGCCTCTCCAACGTGTGTGAGGCAGTATCTAGCAGATACACGCGGTAAAACGTTTGACTTGCGTTTGCTCATTAATTGCTACACGTCATCGTCTGCAAGCTAAAATAATCACATCTGCACTGCCCAGAGAGGCGACACTTGCACTGACACCTGGTGGACGGTTGTGAGACGAGGAGATGAGCTGTGGCTTCTGGGCACGACTGTAGCGCTGCACCCTGGAGCCAAGAACACTGCACCTTGCTGGCGGCCCACGTGTTTAGTAGTGACGCAACTGCTAGGATGCAGCTGAACGTCCATCTTCTGAGAGCGAGAAAATTTCCGCAGTCGGCAGGACTCGAACCTACGCTCCCAGAGGGAATCTGATTTCAAGTCAGACGCCTTAACCACTCGGCCACGACTGCACGTCTCAGAAGCGTCTCTCGACAACTGAAACTCCCACCTTTGCAAGCAATCTCATGGCAGAAGGCAGCATGGGCTCACTCTTTTCTGTAGTGATTCCACTGCCAGCACATTAGACGTTACGAAAGTGTATTAATTTTCGCCCCGACAGGGACTAGAACCCAGGACCCTTTGGTTGAAAACCTAACGCTCTACCGACTGAGCTATCCGCACCCACGCACGAGCATTGTCATACAGCTGCGTCGTGTGCGAGTGATTCGCATGTCGTAATTGCTGGCTTATGGCTCCAATGGCGACTTCACCGACTTCCCACTGACGCGCCGCTGACGCTAGTTTTCTGGCGTCTTAAGGGATGGACATACTTGCAAGTAGCTGCGAGATCATTGAAAAGAAACGCGGCGCCATTGCTTTTGCCGCACTCGACTGATTGAATTGCAATTCCTAAAAAGGAATGAACCTTCACTCTGTCCAACAATTTCAAGCACGTGTGTGTACTCACGAACTCGGCGAAGGCGCGAGAAAATGACGGGGGCGCACTCGTGGGCCTGCGACGGCTTCCTGCAGTCACATCGTCAGTGCGAGGTGGACCGGTAGGCACAGGAAGCAGCGGCCGTCGTGAAACTCAGCATTCTTAAACGGAAATTTTCGTCTTGTTTAGAATGGCGTCATTGGTTTGCACGCTCATTCATACGTGTGAAAGTATTTGCTGCTCTTTACGCAGAATCGCACGCAGCCGGCGGGATTCGAAACTACTTTCGAGTCAGACGCCTTAACCACTCGGCCACGGCTGCCCCGAACGCAGCGTTCTCCCGACACGTGCAAATTGAACCGTTTAAAGCACTGTGGTGTCAGAAAACGGCGTTGCTGCATTCTTTTCCGTAGTGTTTCCACCACTACCAGAGGAAACGCTACCAAATTATTAAAATTTCCGCCCGAACAGGGACTTGAACCCTGGACCCTTAGGTTAAAAGCCTAATGCTCTACCGACTGAGCTATCCGGGCTCACAACGCCTTACGAAACATCTCACGATGCACAACGACACATTGACTCATGTCCTTTACTGTTGTGCAATCGCTGCATGGAGCTGTTAGTAGTTAAACGTCGCCTGAATGCTGTCTGCAAACTTATCGCGCAAAGCTCGTAACAGACCATCGAACAATGTTGACACACGATGCAAAAACAAACTGCAGCAGTCGTTACGTCTCATACGTTGGAGTAGAGGATTTACGTGTTTTGTCGACACTCATCGGGCAATTGGAAAATTCACAAGCACTTCGAATGCAATGTTTCCCACGTTTTCGCTCATTTCACGGTTCCGCTGGAGACGTTCTTCACCTCCTGGCACAAAACAGGGAACGCAGTCGGTAGGACGTTTTTTTATTTTCTTACTTCTCAGAGAGTTGCCTACTGTGTTCCTCTTATGGCAAGCACTAGACAACCAGAACAGTTACAGAAGAGAGTCATGTCCGTTCTCGGCTCTAGTTACATTATCACAAAGTCAGAGCAATTCCATTGGCGTCGGCTTCAAAACGAAGCCGTGCCGAAACCCGGGATCGAACCAGGGACCTTTAGATCTTCAGTCTAACGCTCTCCCAACTGAGCTATTTCGGCTGACGTACAGCGCCCCTCTTTTGCACGTCTGCCCCGTTGCCAATTTCACAGTCATCTTCGTCTGAAAGAACACAGGGACGCCGAAAGGCGAACAGCAGATGCAGTAAAGTACCACACACATTTCTTCTGCTTCCATCGTCGTAACTAGCAAACATGTCGACTCGATTCATGTAATATTGACTTCGCTGACGCTAGAAAAGCTGTGCTATATCGATGCCACGTGCAACTAGTGTGCAGAGAACGAGGCAGAGGAAGGAGTGAGCCTCTCCAACGTGTGTGAGGCAGTATCTAGCAGATACACGCGGTAAAACGTTTGACTTGCGTTTGCTCATTAATTGCTACACGTCATCGTCTGCAAGCTAAAATAATCACATCTGCACTGCCCAGAGAGGCGACACTTGCACTGACACCTGGTGGACGGTTGTGAGACGAGGAGATGAGCTGTGGCTTCTGGGCACGACTGTAGCGCTGCACCCTGGAGCCAAGAACACTGCACCTTGCTGGCGGCCCACGTGTTTAGTAGTGACGCAACTGCTAGGATGCAGCTGAACGTCCATCTTCTGAGAGCGAGAAAATTTCCGCAGTCGGCAGGACTCGAACCTACGCTCCCAGAGGGAATCTGATTTCAAGTCAGACGCCTTAACCACTCGGCCACGACTGCACGTCTCAGAAGCGTCTCTCGACAACTGAAACTCCCACCTTTGCAAGCAATCTCATGGCAGAAGGCAGCATGGGCTCACTCTTTTCTGTAGTGATTCCACTGCCAGCACATTAGACGTTACGAAAGTGTATTAATTTTCGCCCCGACAGGGACTAGAACCCAGGACCCTTTGGTTGAAAACCTAACGCTCTACCGACTGAGCTATCCGCACCCACGCACGAGCATTGTCATACAGCTGCGTCGTGTGCGAGTGATTCGCATGTCGTAATTGCTGGCTTATGGCTCCAATGGCGACTTCACCGACTTCCCACTGACGCGCCGCTGACGCTAGTTTTCTGGCGTCTTAAGGGATGGACATACTTGCAAGTAGCTGCGAGATCATTGAAAAGAAACGCGGCGCCATTGCTTTTGCCGCACTCGACTGATTGAATTGCAATTCCTAAAAAGGAATGAACCTTCACTCTGTCCAACAATTTCAAGCACGTGTGTGTACTCACGAACTCGGCGAAGGCGCGAGAAAATGACGGGGGCGCACTCGTGGGCCTGCGACGGCTTCCTGCAGTCACATCGTCAGTGCGAGGTGGACCGGTAGGCACAGGAAGCAGCGGCCGTCGTGAAACTCAGCATTCTTAAACGGAAATTTTCGTCTTGTTTAGAATGGCGTCATTGGTTTGCACGCTCATTCATGCGTGTGAAAGTATTTGCTGCTCTTTACGCAGAATCGCACGCAGCCGGCGGGATTCGAAACTACTTTCGAGTCAGACGCCTTAACCACTCGGCCACGGCTGCCCCGAACGCAGCGTTCTCCCGACACGTGCAAATTGAACCGTTTAAAGCACTGTGGTGTCAGAAAACGGCGTTGCTGCATTCTTTTCCGTAGTGTTTCCACCACTACCAGAGGAAACGCTACCAAATTATTAAAATTTCCGCCCGAACAGGGACTTGAACCCTGGACCCTTAGGTTAAAAGCCTAATGCTCTACCGACTGAGCTATCCGGGCTCACAACGCCTTATGAAACATCTCACGATGCACAACGACACATTGACTCATGTCCTTTACTGTTGTGCAATCGCTGCATGGAGCTGTTAGTAGTTAAACGTCGCCTGAATGCTGTCTGCAAACTTATCGCGCAAAGCTCGTAACAGACCATCGAACAATGTTGACACACGATGCAAAAACAAACTGCAGCAGTCGTTACGTCTCATACGTTGGAGTAGAGGATTTACGTGTTTTGTCGACACTCATCGGGCAATTGGAAAATTCACAAGCACTTCGAATGCAATGTTTCCCACGTTTTCGCTCATTTCACGGTTCCGCTGGAGACGTTCTTCACCTCCTGGCACAAAACAGGGAACGCAGTCGGTAGGACGTTTTTTTATTTTCTTACTTCTCAGAGAGTTGCCTACTGTGTTCCTCTTATGGCAAGCACTAGACAACCAGAACAGTTACAGAAGAGAGTCATGTCCGTTCTCGGCTCTAGTTACATTATCACAAAGTCAGAGCAATTCCATTGGCGTCGGCTTCAAAACGAAGCCGTGCCGAAACCCGGGATCGAACCAGGGACCTTTAGATCTTCAGTCTAACGCTCTCCCAACTGAGCTATTTCGGCTGACGTACAGCGCCCCTCTTTTGCACGTCTGCCCCGTTGCCAATTTCACAGTCATCTTCGTCTGAAAGAACACAGGGACGCCGAAAGGCGAACAGCAGATGCAGTAAAGTACCACACACATTTCTTCTGCTTCCATCGTCGTAACTAGCAAACATGTCGACTCGATTCATGTAATATTGACTTCGCTGACGCTAGAAAAGCTGTGCTATATCGATGCCACGTGCAACTAGTGTGCAGAGAACGAGGCAGAGGAAGGAGTGAGCCTCTCCAACGTGTGTGAGGCAGTATCTAGCAGATACACGCGGTAAAACGTTTGACTTGCGTTTGCTCATTAATTGCTACACGTCATCGTCTGCAAGCTAAAATAATCACATCTGCACTGCCCAGAGAGGCGACACTTGAACTGACACCTGGTGGACGGTTGTGAGACGAGGAGATGAGCTGTGGCTTCTGGGCACGACTGTAGCGCTGCACCCTGGAGCCAAGAACACTGCACCTTGCTGGCGGCCCACGTGTTTAGTAGTGACGCAACTGCTAGGATGCAGCTGAACGTCCATCTTCTGAGAGCGAGAAAATTTCCGCAGTCGGCAGGACTCGAACCTACGCTCCCAGAGGGAATCTGATTTCAAGTCAGACGCCTTAACCACTCGGCCACGACTGCACGTCTCAGAAGCGTCTCTCGACAACTGAAACTCCCACCTTTGCAAGCAATCTCATGGCAGAAGGCAGCATGGGCTCACTCTTTTCTGTAGTGATTCCACTGCCAGCACATTAGACGTTACGAAAGTGTATTAATTTTCGCCCCGACAGGGACTAGAACCCAGGACCCTTTGGTTGAAAACCTAACGCTCTACCGACTGAGCTATCCGCACCCACGCACGAGCATTGTCATACAGCTGCGTCGTGTGCGAGTGATTCGCATGTCGTAATTGCTGGCTTATGGCTCCAATGGCGACTTCACCGACTTCCCACTGACGCGCCGCTGACGCTAGTTTTCTGGCGTCTTAAGGGATGGACATACTTGCAAGTAGCTGCGAGATCATTGAAAAGAAACGCGGCGCCATTGCTTTTGCCGCACTCGACTGATTGAATTGCAATTCCTAAAAAGGAATGAACCTTCACTCTGTCCAACAATTTCAAGCACGTGTGTGTACTCACGAACTCGGCGAAGGCGCGAGAAAATGACGGGGGCGCACTCGTGGGCCTGCGACGGCTTCCTGCAGTCACATCGTCAGTGCGAGGTGGACCGGTAGGCACAGGAAGCAGCGGCCGTCGTGAAACTCAGCATTCTTAAACGGAAATTTTCGTCTTGTTTAGAATGGCGTCATTGGTTTGCACGCTCATTCATACGTGTGAAAGTATTTGCTGCTCTTTACGCAGAATCGCACGCAGCCGGCGGGATTCGAAACTACTTTCGAGTCAGACGCCTTAACCACTCGGCCACGGCTGCCCCGAACGCAGCGTTCTCCCGACACGTGCAAATTGAACCGTTTAAAGCACTGTGGTGTCAGAAAACGGCGTTGCTGCATTCTTTTCCGTAGTGTTTCCACCACTACCAGAGGAAACGCTACCAAATTATTAAAATTTCCGCCCGAACAGGGACTTGAACCCTGGACCCTTAGGTTAAAAGCCTAATGCTCTACCGACTGAGCTATCCGGGCTCACAACGCCTTACGAAACATCTCACGATGCACAACGACACATTGACTCATGTCCTTTACTGTTGTGCAATCGCTGCATGGAGCTGTTAGTAGTTAAACGTCGCCTGAATGCTGTCTGCAAACTTATCGCGCAAAGCTCGTAACAGACCATCGAACAATGTTGACACACGATGCAAAAACAAACTGCAGCAGTCGTTACGTCTCATACGTTGGAGTAGAGGATTTACGTGTTTTGTCGACACTCATCGGGCAATTGGAAAATTCACAAGCACTTCGAATGCAATGTTTCCCACGTTTTCGCTCATTTCACGGTTCCGCTGGAGACGTTCTTCACCTCCTGGCACAAAACAGGGAACGCAGTCGGTAGGACGTTTTTTTATTTTCTTACTTCTCAGAGAGTTGCCTACTGTGTTCCTCTTATGGCAAGCACTAGACAACCAGAACAGTTACAGAAGAGAGTCATGTCCGTTCTCGGCTCTAGTTACATTATCACAAAGTCAGAGCAATTCCATTGGCGTCGGCTTCAAAACGAAGCCGTGCCGAAACCCGGGATCGAACCAGGGACCTTTAGATCTTCAGTCTAACGCTCTCCCAACTGAGCTATTTCGGCTGACGTACAGCGCCCCTCTTTTGCACGTCTGCCCCGTTGCCAATTTCACAGTCATCTTCGTCTGAAAGAACACAGGGACGCCGAAAGGCGAACAGCAGATGCAGTAAAGTACCACACACATTTCTTCTGCTTCCATCGTCGTAACTAGCAAACATGTCGACTCGATTCATGTAATATTGACTTCGCTGACGCTAGAAAAGCTGTGCTATATCGATGCCACGTGCAACTAGTGTGCAGAGAACGAGGCAGAGGAAGGAGTGAGCCTCTCCAACGTGTGTGAGGCAGTATCTAGCAGATACACGCGGTAAAACGTTTGACTTGCGTTTGCTCATTAATTGCTACACGTCATCGTCTGCAAGCTAAAATAATCACATCTGCACTGCCCAGAGAGGCGACACTTGCACTGACACCTGGTGGACGGTTGTGAGACGAGGAGATGAGCTGTGGCTTCTGGGCACGACTGTAGCGCTGCACCCTGGAGCCAAGAACACTGCACCTTGCTGGCGGCCCACGTGTTTAGTAGTGACGCAACTGCTAGGATGCAGCTGAACGTCCATCTTCTGAGAGCGAGAAAATTTCCGCAGTCGGCAGGACTCGAACCTACGCTCCCAGAGGGAATCTGATTTCAAGTCAGACGCCTTAACCACTCGGCCACGACTGCACGTCTCAGAAGCGTCTCTCGACAACTGAAACTCCCACCTTTGCAAGCAATCTCATGGCAGAAGGCAGCATGGGCTCACTCTTTTCTGTAGTGATTCCACTGCCAGCACATTAGACGTTACGAAAGTGTATTAATTTTCGCCCCGACAGGGACTAGAACCCAGGACCCTTTGGTTGAAAACCTAACGCTCTACCGACTGAGCTATCCGCACCCACGCACGAGCATTGTCATACAGCTGCGTCGTGTGCGAGTGATTCGCATGTCGTAATTGCTGGCTTATGGCTCCAATGGCGACTTCACCGACTTCCCACTGACGCGCCGCTGACGCTAGTTTTCTGGCGTCTTAAGGGATGGACATACTTGCAAGTAGCTGCGAGATCATTGAAAAGAAACGCGGCGCCATTGCTTTTGCCGCACTCGACTGATTGAATTGCAATTCCTAAAAAGGAATGAACCTTCACTCTGTCCAACAATTTCAAGCACGTGTGTGTACTCACGAACTCGGCGAAGGCGCGAGAAAATGACGGGGGCGCACTCGTGGGCCTGCGACGGCTTCCTGCAGTCACATCGTCAGTGCGAGGTGGACCGGTAGGCACAGGAAGCAGCGGCCGTCGTGAAACTCAGCATTCTTAAACGGAAATTTTCGTCTTGTTTAGAATGGCGTCATTGGTTTGCACGCTCATTCATACGTGTGAAAGTATTTGCTGCTCTTTACGCAGAATCGCACGCAGCCGGCGGGATTCGAAACTACTTTCGAGTCAGACGCCTTAACCACTCGGCCACGGCTGCCCCGAACGCAGCGTTCTCCCGACACGTGCAAATTGAACCGTTTAAAGCACTGTGGTGTCAGAAAACGGCGTTGCTGCATTCTTTTCCGTAGTGTTTCCACCACTACCAGAGGAAACGCTACCAAATTATTAAAATTTCCGCCCGAACAGGGACTTGAACCCTGGACCCTTAGGTTAAAAGCCTAATGCTCTACCGACTGAGCTATCCGGGCTCACAACGCCTTACGAAACATCTCACGATGCACAACGACACATTGACTCATGTCCTTTACTGTTGTGCAATCGCTGCATGGAGCTGTTAGTAGTTAAACGTCGCCTGAATGCTGTCTGCAAACTTATCGCGCAAAGCTCGTAACAGACCATCGAACAATGTTGACACACGATGCAAAAACAAACTGCAGCAGTCGTTACGTCTCATACGTTGGAGTAGAGGATTTACGTGTTTTGTCGACACTCATCGGGCAATTGGAAAATTCACAAGCACTTCGAATGCAATGTTTCCCACGTTTTCGCTCATTTCACGGTTCCGCTGGAGACGTTCTTCACCTCCTGGCACAAAACAGGGAACGCAGTCGGTAGGACGTTTTTTTATTTTCTTACTTCTCAGAGAGTTGCCTACTGTGTTCCTCTTATGGCAAGCACTAGACAACCAGAACAGTTACAGAAGAGAGTCATGTCCGTTCTCGGCTCTAGTTACATTATCACAAAGTCAGAGCAATTCCATTGGCGTCGGCTTCAAAACGAAGCCGTGCCGAAACCCGGGATCGAACCAGGGACCTTTAGATCTTCAGTCTAACGCTCTCCCAACTGAGCTATTTCGGCTGACGTACAGCGCCCCTCTTTTGCACGTCTGCCCCGTTGCCAATTTCACAGTCATCTTCGTCTGAAAGAACACAGGGACGCCGAAAGGCGAACAGCAGATGCAGTAAAGTACCACACACATTTCTTCTGCTTCCATCGTCGTAACTAGCAAACATGTCGACTCGATTCATGTAATATTGACTTCGCTGACGCTAGAAAAGCTGTGCTATATCGATGCCACGTGCAACTAGTGTGCAGAGAACGAGGCAGAGGAAGGAGTGAGCCTCTCCAACGTGTGTGAGGCAGTATCTAGCAGATACACGCGGTAAAACGTTTGACTTGCGTTTGCTCATTAATTGCTACACGTCATCGTCTGCAAGCTAAAATAATCACATCTGCACTGCCCAGAGAGGCGACACTTGCACTGACACCTGGTGGACGGTTGTGAGACGAGGAGATGAGCTGTGGCTTCTGGGCACGACTGTAGCGCTGCACCCTGGAGCCAAGAACACTGCACCTTGCTGGCGGCCCACGTGTTTAGTAGTGACGCAACTGCTAGGATGCAGCTGAACGTCCATCTTCTGAGAGCGAGAAAATTTCCGCAGTCGGCAGGACTCGAACCTACGCTCCCAGAGGGAATCTGATTTCAAGTCAGACGCCTTAACCACTCGGCCACGACTGCACGTCTCAGAAGCGTCTCTCGACAACTGAAACTCCCACCTTTGCAAGCAATCTCATGGCAGAAGGCAGCATGGGCTCACTCTTTTCTGTAGTGATTCCACTGCCAGCACATTAGACGTTACGAAAGTGTATTAATTTTCGCCCCGACAGGGACTAGAACCCAGGACCCTTTGGTTGAAAACCTAACGCTCTACCGACTGAGCTATCCGCACCCACGCACGAGCATTGTCATACAGCTGCGTCGTGTGCGAGTGATTCGCATGTCGTAATTGCTGGCTTATGGCTCCAATGGCGACTTCACCGACTTCCCACTGACGCGCCGCTGACGCTAGTTTTCTGGCGTCTTAAGGGATGGACATACTTGCAAGTAGCTGCGAGATCATTGAAAAGAAACGCGGCGCCATTGCTTTTGCCGCACTCGACTGATTGAATTGCAATTCCTAAAAAGGAATGAACCTTCACTCTGTCCAACAATTTCAAGCACGTGTGTGTACTCACGAACTCGGCGAAGGCGCGAGAAAATGACGGGGGCGCACTCGTGGGCCTGCGACGGCTTCCTGCAGTCACATCGTCAGTGCGAGGTGGACCGGTAGGCACAGGAAGCAGCGGCCGTCGTGAAACTCAGCATTCTTAAACGGAAATTTTCGTCTTGTTTAGAATGGCGTCATTGGTTTGCACGCTCATTCATGCGTGTGAAAGTATTTGCTGCTCTTTACGCAGAATCGCACGCAGCCGGCGGGATTCGAAACTACTTTCGAGTCAGACGCCTTAACCACTCGGCCACGGCTGCCCCGAACGCAGCGTTCTCCCGACACGTGCAAATTGAACCGTTTAAAGCACTGTGGTGTCAGAAAACGGCGTTGCTGCATTCTTTTCCGTAGTGTTTCCACCACTACCAGAGGAAACGCTACCAAATTATTAAAATTTCCGCCCGAACAGGGACTTGAACCCTGGACCCTTAGGTTAAAAGCCTAATGCTCTACCGACTGAGCTATCCGGGCTCACAACGCCTTATGAAACATCTCACGATGCACAACGACACATTGACTCATGTCCTTTACTGTTGTGCAATCGCTGCATGGAGCTGTTAGTAGTTAAACGTCGCCTGAATGCTGTCTGCAAACTTATCGCGCAAAGCTCGTAACAGACCATCGAACAATGTTGACACACGATGCAAAAACAAACTGCAGCAGTCGTTACGTCTCATACGTTGGAGTAGAGGATTTACGTGTTTTGTCGACACTCATCGGGCAATTGGAAAATTCACAAGCACTTCGAATGCAATGTTTCCCACGTTTTCGCTCATTTCACGGTTCCGCTGGAGACGTTCTTCACCTCCTGGCACAAAACAGGGAACGCAGTCGGTAGGACGTTTTTTTATTTTCTTACTTCTCAGAGAGTTGCCTACTGTGTTCCTCTTATGGCAAGCACTAGACAACCAGAACAGTTACAGAAGAGAGTCATGTCCGTTCTCGGCTCTAGTTACATTATCACAAAGTCAGAGCAATTCCATTGGCGTCGGCTTCAAAACGAAGCCGTGCCGAAACCCGGGATCGAACCAGGGACCTTTAGATCTTCAGTCTAACGCTCTCCCAACTGAGCTATTTCGGCTGACGTACAGCGCCCCTCTTTTGCACGTCTGCCCCGTTGCCAATTTCACAGTCATCTTCGTCTGAAAGAACACAGGGACGCCGAAAGGCGAACAGCAGATGCAGTAAAGTACCACACACATTTCTTCTGCTTCCATCGTCGTAACTAGCAAACATGTCGACTCGATTCATGTAATATTGACTTCGCTGACGCTAGAAAAGCTGTGCTATATCGATGCCACGTGCAACTAGTGTGCAGAGAACGAGGCAGAGGAAGGAGTGAGCCTCTCCAACGTGTGTGAGGCAGTATCTAGCAGATACACGCGGTAAAACGTTTGACTTGCGTTTGCTCATTAATTGCTACACGTCATCGTCTGCAAGCTAAAATAATCACATCTGCACTGCCCAGAGAGGCGACACTTGAACTGACACCTGGTGGACGGTTGTGAGACGAGGAGATGAGCTGTGGCTTCTGGGCACGACTGTAGCGCTGCACCCTGGAGCCAAGAACACTGCACCTTGCTGGCGGCCCACGTGTTTAGTAGTGACGCAACTGCTAGGATGCAGCTGAACGTCCATCTTCTGAGAGCGAGAAAATTTCCGCAGTCGGCAGGACTCGAACCTACGCTCCCAGAGGGAATCTGATTTCAAGTCAGACGCCTTAACCACTCGGCCACGACTGCACGTCTCAGAAGCGTCTCTCGACAACTGAAACTCCCACCTTTGCAAGCAATCTCATGGCAGAAGGCAGCATGGGCTCACTCTTTTCTGTAGTGATTCCACTGCCAGCACATTAGACGTTACGAAAGTGTATTAATTTTCGCCCCGACAGGGACTAGAACCCAGGACCCTTTGGTTGAAAACCTAACGCTCTACCGACTGAGCTATCCGCACCCACGCACGAGCATTGTCATACAGCTGCGTCGTGTGCGAGTGATTCGCATGTCGTAATTGCTGGCTTATGGCTCCAATGGCGACTTCACCGACTTCCCACTGACGCGCCGCTGACGCTAGTTTTCTGGCGTCTTAAGGGATGGACATACTTGCAAGTAGCTGCGAGATCATTGAAAAGAAACGCGGCGCCATTGCTTTTGCCGCACTCGACTGATTGAATTGCAATTCCTAAAAAGGAATGAACCTTCACTCTGTCCAACAATTTCAAGCACGTGTGTGTACTCACGAACTCGGCGAAGGCGCGAGAAAATGACGGGGGCGCACTCGTGGGCCTGCGACGGCTTCCTGCAGTCACATCGTCAGTGCGAGGTGGACCGGTAGGCACAGGAAGCAGCGGCCGTCGTGAAACTCAGCATTCTTAAACGGAAATTTTCGTCTTGTTTAGAATGGCGTCATTGGTTTGCACGCTCATTCATACGTGTGAAAGTATTTGCTGCTCTTTACGCAGAATCGCACGCAGCCGGCGGGATTCGAAACTACTTTCGAGTCAGACGCCTTAACCACTCGGCCACGGCTGCCCCGAACGCAGCGTTCTCCCGACACGTGCAAATTGAACCGTTTAAAGCACTGTGGTGTCAGAAAACGGCGTTGCTGCATTCTTTTCCGTAGTGTTTCCACCACTACCAGAGGAAACGCTACCAAATTATTAAAATTTCCGCCCGAACAGGGACTTGAACCCTGGACCCTTAGGTTAAAAGCCTAATGCTCTACCGACTGAGCTATCCGGGCTCACAACGCCTTACGAAACATCTCACGATGCACAACGACACATTGACTCATGTCCTTTACTGTTGTGCAATCGCTGCATGGAGCTGTTAGTAGTTAAACGTCGCCTGAATGCTGTCTGCAAACTTATCGCGCAAAGCTCGTAACAGACCATCGAACAATGTTGACACACGATGCAAAAACAAACTGCAGCAGTCGTTACGTCTCATACGTTGGAGTAGAGGATTTACGTGTTTTGTCGACACTCATCGGGCAATTGGAAAATTCACAAGCACTTCGAATGCAATGTTTCCCACGTTTTCGCTCATTTCACGGTTCCGCTGGAGACGTTCTTCACCTCCTGGCACAAAACAGGGAACGCAGTCGGTAGGACGTTTTTTTATTTTCTTACTTCTCAGAGAGTTGCCTACTGTGTTCCTCTTATGGCAAGCACTAGACAACCAGAACAGTTACAGAAGAGAGTCATGTCCGTTCTCGGCTCTAGTTACATTATCACAAAGTCAGAGCAATTCCATTGGCGTCGGCTTCAAAACGAAGCCGTGCCGAAACCCGGGATCGAACCAGGGACCTTTAGATCTTCAGTCTAACGCTCTCCCAACTGAGCTATTTCGGCTGACGTACAGCGCCCCTCTTTTGCACGTCTGCCCCGTTGCCAATTTCACAGTCATCTTCGTCTGAAAGAACACAGGGACGCCGAAAGGCGAACAGCAGATGCAGTAAAGTACCACACACATTTCTTCTGCTTCCATCGTCGTAACTAGCAAACATGTCGACTCGATTCATGTAATATTGACTTCGCTGACGCTAGAAAAGCTGTGCTATATCGATGCCACGTGCAACTAGTGTGCAGAGAACGAGGCAGAGGAAGGAGTGAGCCTCTCCAACGTGTGTGAGGCAGTATCTAGCAGATACACGCGGTAAAACGTTTGACTTGCGTTTGCTCATTAATTGCTACACGTCATCGTCTGCAAGCTAAAATAATCACATCTGCACTGCCCAGAGAGGCGACACTTGCACTGACACCTGGTGGACGGTTGTGAGACGAGGAGATGAGCTGTGGCTTCTGGGCACGACTGTAGCGCTGCACCCTGGAGCCAAGAACACTGCACCTTGCTGGCGGCCCACGTGTTTAGTAGTGACGCAACTGCTAGGATGCAGCTGAACGTCCATCTTCTGAGAGCGAGAAAATTTCCGCAGTCGGCAGGACTCGAACCTACGCTCCCAGAGGGAATCTGATTTCAAGTCAGACGCCTTAACCACTCGGCCACGACTGCACGTCTCAGAAGCGTCTCTCGACAACTGAAACTCCCACCTTTGCAAGCAATCTCATGGCAGAAGGCAGCATGGGCTCACTCTTTTCTGTAGTGATTCCACTGCCAGCACATTAGACGTTACGAAAGTGTATTAATTTTCGCCCCGACAGGGACTAGAACCCAGGACCCTTTGGTTGAAAACCTAACGCTCTACCGACTGAGCTATCCGCACCCACGCACGAGCATTGTCATACAGCTGCGTCGTGTGCGAGTGATTCGCATGTCGTAATTGCTGGCTTATGGCTCCAATGGCGACTTCACCGACTTCCCACTGACGCGCCGCTGACGCTAGTTTTCTGGCGTCTTAAGGGATGGACATACTTGCAAGTAGCTGCGAGATCATTGAAAAGAAACGCGGCGCCATTGCTTTTGCCGCACTCGACTGATTGAATTGCAATTCCTAAAAAGGAATGAACCTTCACTCTGTCCAACAATTTCAAGCACGTGTGTGTACTCACGAACTCGGCGAAGGCGCGAGAAAATGACGGGGGCGCACTCGTGGGCCTGCGACGGCTTCCTGCAGTCACATCGTCAGTGCGAGGTGGACCGGTAGGCACAGGAAGCAGCGGCCGTCGTGAAACTCAGCATTCTTAAACGGAAATTTTCGTCTTGTTTAGAATGGCGTCATTGGTTTGCACGCTCATTCATGCGTGTGAAAGTATTTGCTGCTCTTTACGCAGAATCGCACGCAGCCGGCGGGATTCGAAACTACTTTCGAGTCAGACGCCTTAACCACTCGGCCACGGCTGCCCCGAACGCAGCGTTCTCCCGACACGTGCAAATTGAACCGTTTAAAGCACTGTGGTGTCAGAAAACGGCGTTGCTGCATTCTTTTCCGTAGTGTTTCCACCACTACCAGAGGAAACGCTACCAAATTATTAAAATTTCCGCCCGAACAGGGACTTGAACCCTGGACCCTTAGGTTAAAAGCCTAATGCTCTACCGACTGAGCTATCCGGGCTCACAACGCCTTATGAAACATCTCACGATGCACAACGACACATTGACTCATGTCCTTTACTGTTGTGCAATCGCTGCATGGAGCTGTTAGTAGTTAAACGTCGCCTGAATGCTGTCTGCAAACTTATCGCGCAAAGCTCGTAACAGACCATCGAACAATGTTGACACACGATGCAAAAACAAACTGCAGCAGTCGTTACGTCTCATACGTTGGAGTAGAGGATTTACGTGTTTTGTCGACACTCATCGGGCAATTGGAAAATTCACAAGCACTTCGAATGCAATGTTTCCCACGTTTTCGCTCATTTCACGGTTCCGCTGGAGACGTTCTTCACCTCCTGGCACAAAACAGGGAACGCAGTCGGTAGGACGTTTTTTTATTTTCTTACTTCTCAGAGAGTTGCCTACTGTGTTCCTCTTATGGCAAGCACTAGACAACCAGAACAGTTACAGAAGAGAGTCATGTCCGTTCTCGGCTCTAGTTACATTATCACAAAGTCAGAGCAATTCCATTGGCGTCGGCTTCAAAACGAAGCCGTGCCGAAACCCGGGATCGAACCAGGGACCTTTAGATCTTCAGTCTAACGCTCTCCCAACTGAGCTATTTCGGCTGACGTACAGCGCCCCTCTTTTGCACGTCTGCCCCGTTGCCAATTTCACAGTCATCTTCGTCTGAAAGAACACAGGGACGCCGAAAGGCGAACAGCAGATGCAGTAAAGTACCACACACATTTCTTCTGCTTCCATCGTCGTAACTAGCAAACATGTCGACTCGATTCATGTAATATTGACTTCGCTGACGCTAGAAAAGCTGTGCTATATCGATGCCACGTGCAACTAGTGTGTAGAGAACGAGGCAGAGGAAGGAGTGAGCCTCTCCAACGTGTGTGAGGCAGTATCTAGCAGATACACGCGGTAAAACGTTTGACTTGCGTTTGCTCATTAATTGCTACACGTCATCGTCTGCAAGCTAAAATAATCACATCTGCACTGCCCAGAGAGGCGACACTTGAACTGACACCTGGTGGACGGTTGTGAGACGAGGAGATGAGCTGTGGCTTCTGGGCACGACTGTAGCGCTGCACCCTGGAGCCAAGAACACTGCACCTTGCTGGCGGCCCACGTGTTTAGTAGTGACGCAACTGCTAGGATGCAGCTGAACGTCCATCTTCTGAGAGCGAGAAAATTTCCGCAGTCGGCAGGACTCGAACCTACGCTCCCAGAGGGAATCTGATTTCAAGTCAGACGCCTTAACCACTCGGCCACGACTGCACGTCTCAGAAGCGTCTCTCGACAACTGAAACTCCCACCTTTGCAAGCAATCTCATGGCAGAAGGCAGCATGGGCTCACTCTTTTCTGTAGTGATTCCACTGCCAGCACATTAGACGTTAGGAAAGTGTATTAATTTTCGCCCCGACAGGGACTAGAACCCAGGACCCTTTGGTTGAAAACCTAACGCTCTACCGACTGAGCTATCCGCACCCACGCACGAGCATTGTCATACAGCTGCGTCGTGTGCGAGTGATTCGCATGTCGTAATTGCTGGCTTATGGCTCCAATGGCGACTTCACCGACTTCCCACTGACGCGCCGCTGACGCTAGTTTTCTGGCGTCTTAAGGGATGGACATACTTGCAAGTAGCTGCGAGATCATTGAAAAGAAACGCGGCGCCATTGCTTTTGCCGCACTCGACTGATTGAATTGCAATTCCTAAAAAGGAATGAACCTTCACTCTGTCCAACAATTTCAAGCACGTGTGTGTACTCACGAACTCGGCGAAGGCGCGAGAAAATGACGGGGGCGCACTCGTGGGCCTGCGACGGCTTCCTGCAGTCACATCGTCAGTGCGAGGTGGACCGGTAGGCACAGGAAGCAGCGGCCGTCGTGAAACTCAGCATTCTTAAACGGAAATTTTCGTCTTGTTTAGAATGGCGTCATTGGTTTGCACGCTCATTCATACGTGTGAAAGTATTTGCTGCTCTTTACGCAGAATCGCACGCAGCCGGCGGGATTCGAAACTACTTTCGAGTCAGACGCCTTAACCACTCGGCCACGGCTGCCCCGAACGCAGCGTTCTCCCGACACGTGCAAATTGAACCGTTTAAAGCACTGTGGTGTCAGAAAACGGCGTTGCTGCATTCTTTTCCGTAGTGTTTCCACCACTACCAGAGGAAACGCTACCAAATTATTAAAATTTCCGCCCGAACAGGGACTTGAACCCTGGACCCTTAGGTTAAAAGCCTAATGCTCTACCGACTGAGCTATCCGGGCTCACAACGCCTTACGAAACATCTCACGATGCACAACGACACATTGACTCATGTCCTTTACTGTTGTGCAATCGCTGCATGGAGCTGTTAGTAGTTAAACGTCGCCTGAATGCTGTCTGCAAACTTATCGCGCAAAGCTCGTAACAGACCATCGAACAATGTTGACACACGATGCAAAAACAAACTGCAGCAGTCGTTACGTCTCATACGTTGGAGTAGAGGATTTACGTGTTTTGTCGACACTCATCGGGCAATTGGAAAATTCACAAGCACTTCGAATGCAATGTTTCCCACGTTTTCGCTCATTTCACGGTTCCGCTGGAGACGTTCTTCACCTCCTGGCACAAAACAGGGAACGCAGTCGGTAGGACGTTTTTTTATTTTCTTACTTCTCAGAGAGTTGCCTACTGTGTTCCTCTTATGGCAAGCACTAGACAACCAGAACAGTTACAGAAGAGAGTCATGTCCGTTCTCGGCTCTAGTTACATTATCACAAAGTCAGAGCAATTCCATTGGCGTCGGCTTCAAAACGAAGCCGTGCCGAAACCCGGGATCGAACCAGGGACCTTTAGATCTTCAGTCTAACGCTCTCCCAACTGAGCTATTTCGGCTGACGTACAGCGCCCCTCTTTTGCACGTCTGCCCCGTTGCCAATTTCACAGTCATCTTCGTCTGAAAGAACACAGGGACGCCGAAAGGCGAACAGCAGATGCAGTAAAGTACCACACACATTTCTTCTGCTTCCATCGTCGTAACTAGCAAACATGTCGACTCGATTCATGTAATATTGACTTCGCTGACGCTAGAAAAGCTGTGCTATATCGATGCCACGTGCAACTAGTGTGCAGAGAACGAGGCAGAGGAAGGAGTGAGCCTCTCCAACGTGTGTGAGGCAGTATCTAGCAGATACACGCGGTAAAACGTTTGACTTGCGTTTGCTCATTAATTGCTACACGTCATCGTCTGCAAGCTAAAATAATCACATCTGCACTGCCCAGAGAGGCGACACTTGCACTGACACCTGGTGGACGGTTGTGAGACGAGGAGATGAGCTGTGGCTTCTGGGCACGACTGTAGCGCTGCACCCTGGAGCCAAGAACACTGCACCTTGCTGGCGGCCCACGTGTTTAGTAGTGACGCAACTGCTAGGATGCAGCTGAACGTCCATCTTCTGAGAGCGAGAAAATTTCCGCAGTCGGCAGGACTCGAACCTACGCTCCCAGAGGGAATCTGATTTCAAGTCAGACGCCTTAACCACTCGGCCACGACTGCACGTCTCAGAAGCGTCTCTCGACAACTGAAACTCCCACCTTTGCAAGCAATCTCATGGCAGAAGGCAGCATGGGCTCACTCTTTTCTGTAGTGATTCCACTGCCAGCACATTAGACGTTACGAAAGTGTATTAATTTTCGCCCCGACAGGGACTAGAACCCAGGACCCTTTGGTTGAAAACCTAACGCTCTACCGACTGAGCTATCCGCACCCACGCACGAGCATTGTCATACAGCTGCGTCGTGTGCGAGTGATTCGCATGTCGTAATTGCTGGCTTATGGCTCCAATGGCGACTTCACCGACTTCCCACTGACGCGCCGCTGACGCTAGTTTTCTGGCGTCTTAAAGGATGGACATACTTGCAAGTAGCTGCGAGATCATTGAAAAGAAACGCGGCGCCATTGCTTTTGCCGCACTCGACTGATTGAATTGCAATTCCTAAAAAGGAATGAACCTTCACTCTGTCCAACAATTTCAAGCACGTGTGTGTACTCACGAACTCGGCGAAGGCGCGAGAAAATGACGGGGGCGCACTCGTGGGCCTGCGACGGCTTCCTGCAGTCACATCGTCAGTGCGAGGTGGACCGGTAGGCACAGGAAGCAGCGGCCGTCGTGAAACTCAGCATTCTTAAACGGAAATTTTCGTCTTGTTTAGAATGGCGTCATTGGTTTGCACGCTCATTCATACGTGTGAAAGTATTTGCTGCTCTTTACGCAGAATCGCACGCAGCCGGCGGGATTCGAAACTACTTTCGAGTCAGACGCCTTAACCACTCGGCCACGGCTGCCCCGAACGCAGCGTTCTCCCGACACGTGCAAATTGAACCGTTTAAAGCACTGTGGTGTCAGAAAACGGCGTTGCTGCATTCTTTTCCGTAGTGTTTCCACCACTACCAGAGGAAACGCTACCAAATTATTAAAATTTCCGCCCGAACAGGGACTTGAACCCTGGACCCTTAGGTTAAAAGCCTAATGCTCTACCGACTGAGCTATCCGGGCTCACAACGCCTTACGAAACATCTCACGATGCACAACGACACATTGACTCATGTCCTTTACTGTTGTGCAATCGCTGCATGGAGCTGTTAGTAGTTAAACGTCGCCTGAATGCTGTCTGCAAACTTATCGCGCAAAGCTCGTAACAGACCATCGAACAATGTTGACACACGATGCAAAAACAAACTGCAGCAGTCGTTACGTCTCATACGTTGGAGTAGAGGATTTACGTGTTTTGTCGACACTCATCGGGCAATTGGAAAATTCACAAGCACTTCGAATGCAATGTTTCCCACGTTTTCGCTCATTTCACGGTTCCGCTGGAGACGTTCTTCACCTCCTGGCACAAAACAGGGAACGCAGTCGGTAGGACGTTTTTTTATTTTCTTACTTCTCAGAGAGTTGCCTACTGTGTTCCTCTTATGGCAAGCACTAGACAACCAGAACAGTTACAGAAGAGAGTCATGTCCGTTCTCGGCTCTAGTTACATTATCACAAAGTCAGAGCAATTCCATTGGCGTCGGCTTCAAAACGAAGCCGTGCCGAAACCCGGGATCGAACCAGGGACCTTTAGATCTTCAGTCTAACGCTCTCCCAACTGAGCTATTTCGGCTGACGTACAGCGCCCCTCTTTTGCACGTCTGCCCCGTTGCCAATTTCACAGTCATCTTCGTCTGAAAGAACACAGGGACGCCGAAAGGCGAACAGCAGATGCAGTAAAGTACCACACACATTTCTTCTGCTTCCATCGTCGTAACTAGCAAACATGTCGACTCGATTCATGTAATATTGACTTCGCTGACGCTAGAAAAGCTGTGCTATATCGATGCCACGTGCAACTAGTGTGCAGAGAACGAGGCAGAGGAAGGAGTGAGCCTCTCCAACGTGTGTGAGGCAGTATCTAGCAGATACACGCGGTAAAACGTTTGACTTGCGTTTGCTCATTAATTGCTACACGTCATCGTCTGCAAGCTAAAATAATCACATCTGCACTGCCCAGAGAGGCGACACTTGCACTGACACCTGGTGGACGGTTGTGAGACGAGGAGATGAGCTGTGGCTTCTGGGCACGACTGTAGCGCTGCACCCTGGAGCCAAGAACACTGCACCTTGCTGGCGGCCCACGTGTTTAGTAGTGACGCAACTGCTAGGATGCAGCTGAACGTCCATCTTCTGAGAGCGAGAAAATTTCCGCAGTCGGCAGGACTCGAACCTACGCTCCCAGAGGGAATCTGATTTCAAGTCAGACGCCTTAACCACTCGGCCACGACTGCACGTCTCAGAAGCGTCTCTCGACAACTGAAACTCCCACCTTTGCAAGCAATCTCATGGCAGAAGGCAGCATGGGCTCACTCTTTTCTGTAGTGATTCCACTGCCAGCACATTAGACGTTACGAAAGTGTATTAATTTTCGCCCCGACAGGGACTAGAACCCAGGACCCTTTGGTTGAAAACCTAACGCTCTACCGACTGAGCTATCCGCACCCACGCACGAGCATTGTCATACAGCTGCGTCGTGTGCGAGTGATTCGCATGTCGTAATTGCTGGCTTATGGCTCCAATGGCGACTTCACCGACTTCCCACTGACGCGCCGCTGACGCTAGTTTTCTGGCGTCTTAAAGGATGGACATACTTGCAAGTAGCTGCGAGATCATTGAAAAGAAACGCGGCGCCATTGCTTTTGCCGCACTCGACTGATTGAATTGCAATTCCTAAAAAGGAATGAACCTTCACTCTGTCCAACAATTTCAAGCACGTGTGTGTACTCACGAACTCGGCGAAGGCGCGAGAAAATGACGGGGGCGCACTCGTGGGCCTGCGACGGCTTCCTGCAGTCACATCGTCAGTGCGAGGTGGACCGGTAGGCACAGGAAGCAGCGGCCGTCGTGAAACTCAGCATTCTTAAACGGAAATTTTCGTCTTGTTTAGAATGGCGTCATTGGTTTGCACGCTCATTCATACGTGTGAAAGTATTTGCTGCTCTTTACGCAGAATCGCACGCAGCCGGCGGGATTCGAAACTACTTTCGAGTCAGACGCCTTAACCACTCGGCCACGGCTGCCCCGAACGCAGCGTTCTCCCGACACGTGCAAATTGAACCGTTTAAAGCACTGTGGTGTCAGAAAACGGCGTTGCTGCATTCTTTTCCGTAGTGTTTCCACCACTACCAGAGGAAACGCTACCAAATTATTAAAATTTCCGCCCGAACAGGGACTTGAACCCTGGACCCTTAGGTTAAAAGCCTAATGCTCTACCGACTGAGCTATCCGGGCTCACAACGCCTTACGAAACATCTCACGATGCACAACGACACATTGACTCATGTCCTTTACTGTTGTGCAATCGCTGCATGGAGCTGTTAGTAGTTAAACGTCGCCTGAATGCTGTCTGCAAACTTATCGCGCAAAGCTCGTAACAGACCATCGAACAATGTTGACACACGATGCAAAAACAAACTGCAGCAGTCGTTACGTCTCATACGTTGGAGTAGAGGATTTACGTGTTTTGTCGACACTCATCGGGCAATTGGAAAATTCACAAGCACTTCGAATGCAATGTTTCCCACGTTTTCGCTCATTTCACGGTTCCGCTGGAGACGTTCTTCACCTCCTGGCACAAAACAGGGAACGCAGTCGGTAGGACGTTTTTTTATTTTCTTACTTCTCAGAGAGTTGCCTACTGTGTTCCTCTTATGGCAAGCACTAGACAACCAGAACAGTTACAGAAGAGAGTCATGTCCGTTCTCGGCTCTAGTTACATTATCACAAAGTCAGAGCAATTCCATTGGCGTCGGCTTCAAAACGAAGCCGTGCCGAAACCCGGGATCGAACCAGGGACCTTTAGATCTTCAGTCTAACGCTCTCCCAACTGAGCTATTTCGGCTGACGTACAGCGCCCCTCTTTTGCACGTCTGCCCCGTTGCCAATTTCACAGTCATCTTCGTCTGAAAGAACACAGGGACGCCGAAAGGCGAACAGCAGATGCAGTAAAGTACCACACACATTTCTTCTGCTTCCATCGTCGTAACTAGCAAACATGTCGACTCGATTCATGTAATATTGACTTCGCTGACGCTAGAAAAGCTGTGCTATATCGATGCCACGTGCAACTAGTGTGCAGAGAACGAGGCAGAGGAAGGAGTGAGCCTCTCCAACGTGTGTGAGGCAGTATCTAGCAGATACACGCGGTAAAACGTTTGACTTGCGTTTGCTCATTAATTGCTACACGTCATCGTCTGCAAGCTAAAATAATCACATCTGCACTGCCCAGAGAGGCGACACTTGCACTGACACCTGGTGGACGGTTGTGAGACGAGGAGATGAGCTGTGGCTTCTGGGCACGACTGTAGCGCTGCACCCTGGAGCCAAGAACACTGCACCTTGCTGGCGGCCCACGTGTTTAGTAGTGACGCAACTGCTAGGATGCAGCTGAACGTCCATCTTCTGAGAGCGAGAAAATTTCCGCAGTCGGCAGGACTCGAACCTACGCTCCCAGAGGGAATCTGATTTCAAGTCAGACGCCTTAACCACTCGGCCACGACTGCACGTCTCAGAAGCGTCTCTCGACAACTGAAACTCCCACCTTTGCAAGCAATCTCATGGCAGAAGGCAGCATGGGCTCACTCTTTTCTGTAGTGATTCCACTGCCAGCACATTAGACGTTACGAAAGTGTATTAATTTTCGCCCCGACAGGGACTAGAACCCAGGACCCTTTGGTTGAAAACCTAACGCTCTACCGACTGAGCTATCCGCACCCACGCACGAGCATTGTCATACAGCTGCGTCGTGTGCGAGTGATTCGCATGTCGTAATTGCTGGCTTATGGCTCCAATGGCGACTTCACCGACTTCCCACTGACGCGCCGCTGACGCTAGTTTTCTGGCGTCTTAAGGGATGGACATACTTGCAAGTAGCTGCGAGATCATTGAAAAGAAACGCGGCGCCATTGCTTTTGCCGCACTCGACTGATTGAATTGCAATTCCTAAAAAGGAATGAACCTTCACTCTGTCCAACAATTTCAAGCACGTGTGTGTACTCACGAACTCGGCGAAGGCGCGAGAAAATGACGGGGGCGCACTCGTGGGCCTGCGACGGCTTCCTGCAGTCACATCGTCAGTGCGAGGTGGACCGGTAGGCACAGGAAGCAGCGGCCGTCGTGAAACTCAGCATTCTTAAACGGAAATTTTCGTCTTGTTTAGAATGGCGTCATTGGTTTGCACGCTCATTCATGCGTGTGAAAGTATTTGCTGCTCTTTACGCAGAATCGCACGCAGCCGGCGGGATTCGAAACTACTTTCGAGTCAGACGCCTTAACCACTCGGCCACGGCTGCCCCGAACGCAGCGTTCTCCCGACACGTGCAAATTGAACCGTTTAAAGCACTGTGGTGTCAGAAAACGGCGTTGCTGCATTCTTTTCCGTAGTGTTTCCACCACTACCAGAGGAAACGCTACCAAATTATTAAAATTTCCGCCCGAACAGGGACTTGAACCCTGGACCCTTAGGTTAAAAGCCTAATGCTCTACCGACTGAGCTATCCGGGCTCACAACGCCTTATGAAACATCTCACGTTGCACAACGACACATTGACTCATGTCCTTTACTGTTGTGCAATCGCTGCATGGAGCTGTTAGTAGTTAAACGTCGCCTGAATGCTGTCTGCAAACTTATCGCGCAAAGCTCGTAACAGACCATCGAACAATGTTGACACACGATGCAAAAACAAACTGCAGCAGTCGTTACGTCTCATAAGTTGGAGTAGAGGATTTACGTGTTTTGTCGACACTCATCGGGCAATTGGAAAATTCACAAGCACTTCGAATGCAATGTTTCCCACGTTTTCGCTCATTTCACGGTTCCGCTGGAGACGTTCTTCACCTCCTGGCACAAAACAGGGAACGCAGTCGGTAGGACGTTTTTTTATTTTCTTACTTCTCAGAGAGTTGCCTACTGTGTTCCTCTTATGGCAAGCACTAGACAACCAGAACAGTTACAGAAGAGAGTCATGTCCGTTCTCGGCTCTAGTTACATTATCACAAAGTCAGAGCAATTCCATTGGCGTCGGCTTCAAAACGAAGCCGTGCCGAAACCCGGGATCGAACCAGGGACCTTTAGATCTTCAGTCTAACGCTCTCCCAACTGAGCTATTTCGGCTGACGTACAGCGCCCCTCTTTTGCACGTCTGCCCCGTTGCCAATTTCACAGTCATCTTCGTCTGAAAGAACACAGGGACGCCGAAAGGCGAACAGCAGATGCAGTAAAGTACCACACACATTTCTTCTGCTTCCATCGTCGTAACTAGCAAACATGTCGACTCGATTCATGTAATATTGACTTCGCTGACGCTAGAAAAGCTGTGCTATATCGATGCCACGTGCAACTAGTGTGCAGAGAACGAGGCAGAGGAAGGAGTGAGCCTCTCCAACGTGTGTGAGGCAGTATCTAGCAGATACACGCGGTAAAACGTTTGACTTGCGTTTGCTCATTAATTGCTACACGTCATCGTCTGCAAGCTAAAATAATCACATCTGCACTGCCCAGAGAGGCGACACTTGCACTGACACCTGGTGGACGGTTGTGAGACGAGGAGATGAGCTGTGGCTTCTGGGCACGACTGTAGCGCTGTACCCTGGAGCCAAGAACACTGCACCTTGCTGGCGGCCCACGTGTTTAGTAGTGACGCAACTGCTAGGATGCAGCTGAACGTCCGTCTTCTGAGAGCGAGAAAATTTCCGCAGTCGGCAGGACTCGAACCTACGCTCCCAGAGGGAATCTGATTTCAAGTCAGACGCCTTAACCACTCGGTCACGACTGCACGTCTCAGAAGCGTCTCTCGACAACTGAAACTCCCACCTTTGCAAGCAATCTCATGGCAGAAGGCAGCATGGGCTCACTCTTTTCTGTAGTGATTCCACTGCCAGCACATTAGACGTTACGAAAGTGTATTAATTTTCGCCCCGACAGGGACTAGAACCCAGGACCCTTTGGTTGAAAACCTAACGCTCTACCGACTGAGCTATCCGCACCCACGCACGAGCATTGTCATACAGCTGCGTCGTGTGCGAGTGATTCGCATGTCGTAATTGCTGGCTTATGGCTCCAATGGCGACTTCACCGACTTCCCACTGACGCGCCGCTGACGCTAGTTTTCTGGCGTCTTAAGGGATGGACATACTTGCAAGTAGCTGCGAGATCATTGAAAAGAAACGCGGCGCCATTGCTTTTGCCGCACTCGACTGATTGAATTGCAA
Source organism: Schistocerca gregaria (assembly GCF_023897955.1). Taxonomy (NCBI): domain Eukaryota; kingdom Metazoa; phylum Arthropoda; class Insecta; order Orthoptera; family Acrididae; genus Schistocerca; species Schistocerca gregaria. The sequence goes on along the minus strand of NW_026061796.1, from coordinate 326,045 downwards.
TTCCTAAAAAGGAATGAACCTTCACTCTGTCCAACAATTTCAAGCACGTGTGTGTACTCACGAACTCGGCGAAGGCGCGAGAAAATGACGGGGGCGCACTCGTGGGCCTGCGACGGCTTCCTGCAGTCACATCGTCAGTGCGAGGTGGACCGGTAGGCACAGGAAGCAGCGGCCGTCGTGAAACTCAGCATTCTTAAACGGAAATTTTCGTCTTGTTTAGAATGGCGTCATTGGTTTGCACGCTCATTCATGCGTGTGAAAGTATTTGCTGCTCTTTACGCAGAATCGCACGCAGCCGGCGGGATTCGAAACTACTTTCGAGTCAGACGCCTTAACCACTCGGCCACGGCTGCCCCGAACGCAGCGTTCTCCCGACACGTGCAAATTGAACCGTTTAAAGCACTGTGGTGTCAGAAAACGGCGTTGCTGCATTCTTTTCCGTAGTGTTTCCACCACTACCAGAGGAAACGCTACCAAATTATTAAAATTTCCGCCCGAACAGGGACTTGAACCCTGGACCCTTAGGTTAAAAGCCTAATGCTCTACCGACTGAGCTATCCGGGCTCACAACGCCTTATGAAACATCTCACGATGCACAACGACACATTGACTCATGTCCTTTACTGTTGTGCAATCGCTGCATGGAGCTGTTAGTAGTTAAACGTCGCCTGAATGCTGTCTGCAAACTTATCGCGCAAAGCTCGTAACAGACCATCGAACAATGTTGACACACGATGCAAAAACAAACTGCAGCAGTCGTTACGTCTCATACGTTGGAGTAGAGGATTTACGTGTTTTGTCGACACTCATCGGGCAATTGGAAAATTCACAAGCACTTCGAATGCAATGTTTCCCACGTTTTCGCTCATTTCACGGTTCCGCTGGAGACGTTCTTCACCTCCTGGCACAAAACAGGGAACGCAGTCGGTAGGACGTTTTTTTATTTTCTTACTTCTCAGAGAGTTGCCTACTGTGTTCCTCTTATGGCAAGCACTAGACAACCAGAACAGTTACAGAAGAGAGTCATGTCCGTTCTCGGCTCTAGTTACATTATCACAAAGTCAGAGCAATTCCATTGGCGTCGGCTTCAAAACGAAGCCGTGCCGAAACCCGGGATCGAACCAGGGACCTTTAGATCTTCAGTCTAACGCTCTCCCAACTGAGCTATTTCGGCTGACGTACAGCGCCCCTCTTTTGCACGTCTGCCCCGTTGCCAATTTCACAGTCATCTTCGTCTGAAAGAACACAGGGACGCCGAAAGGCGAACAGCAGATGCAGTAAAGTACCACACACATTTCTTCTGCTTCCATCGTCGTAACTAGCAAACATGTCGACTCGATTCATGTAATATTGACTTCGCTGACGCTAGAAAAGCTGTGCTATATCGATGCCACGTGCAACTAGTGTGCAGAGAACGAGGCAGAGGAAGGAGTGAGCCTCTCCAACGTGTGTGAGGCAGTATCTAGCAGATACACGCGGTAAAACGTTTGACTTGCGTTTGCTCATTAATTGCTACACGTCATCGTCTGCAAGCTAAAATAATCACATCTGCACTGCCCAGAGAGGCGACACTTGCACTGACACCTGGTGGACGGTTGTGAGACGAGGAGATGAGCTGTGGCTTCTGGGCACGACTGTAGCGCTGCACCCTGGAGCCAAGAACACTGCACCTTGCTGGCGGCCCACGTGTTTAGTAGTGACGCAACTGCTAGGATGCAGCTGAACGTCCATCTTCTGAGAGCGAGAAAATTTCCGCAGTCGGCAGGACTCGAACCTACGCTCCCAGAGGGAATCTGATTTCAAGTCAGACGCCTTAACCACTCGGCCACGACTGCACGTCTCAGAAGCGTCTCTCGACAACTGAAACTCCCACCTTTGCAAGCAATCTCATGGCAGAAGGCAGCATGGGCTCACTCTTTTCTGTAGTGATTCCACTGCCAGCACATTAGACGTTACGAAAGTGTATTAATTTTCGCCCCGACAGGGACTAGAACCCAGGACCCTTTGGTTGAAAACCTAACGCTCTACCGACTGAGCTATCCGCACCCACGCACGAGCATTGTCATACAGCTGCGTCGTGTGCGAGTGATTCGCATGTCGTAATTGCTGGCTTATGGCTCCAATGGCGACTTCACCGACTTCCCACTGACGCGCCGCTGACGCTAGTTTTCTGGCGTCTTAAGGGATGGACATACTTGCAAGTAGCTGCGAGATCATTGAAAAGAAACGCGGCGCCATTGCTTTTGCCGCACTCGACTGATTGAATTGCAATTCCTAAAAAGGAATGAACCTTCACTCTGTCCAACAATTTCAAGCACGTGTGTGTACTCACGAACTCGGCGAAGGCGCGAGAAAATGACGGGGGCGCACTCGTGGGCCTGCGACGGCTTCCTGCAGTCACATCGTCAGTGCGAGGTGGACCGGTAGGCACAGGAAGCAGCGGCCGTCGTGAAACTCAGCATTCTTAAACGGAAATTTTCGTCTTGTTTAGAATGGCGTCATTGGTTTGCACGCTCATTCATGCGTGTGAAAGTATTTGCTGCTCTTTACGCAGAATCGCACGCAGCCGGCGGGATTCGAAACTACTTTCGAGTCAGACGCCTTAACCACTCGGCCACGGCTGCCCCGAACGCAGCGTTCTCCCGACACGTGCAAATTGAACCGTTTAAAGCACTGTGGTGTCAGAAAACGGCGTTGCTGCATTCTTTTCCGTAGTGTTTCCACCACTACCAGAGGAAACGCTACCAAATTATTAAAATTTCCGCCCGAACAGGGACTTGAACCCTGGACCCTTAGGTTAAAAGCCTAATGCTCTACCGACTGAGCTATCCGGGCTCACAACGCCTTATGAAACATCTCACGATGCACAACGACACATTGACTCATGTCCTTTACTGTTGTGCAATCGCTGCATGGAGCTGTTAGTAGTTAAACGTCGCCTGAATGCTGTCTGCAAACTTATCGCGCAAAGCTCGTAACAGACCATCGAACAATGTTGACACACGATGCAAAAACAAACTGCAGCAGTCGTTACGTCTCATAAGTTGGAGTAGAGGATTTACGTGTTTTGTCGACACTCATCGGGCAATTGGAAAATTCACAAGCACTTCGAATGCAATGTTTCCCACGTTTTCGCTCATTTCACGGTTCCGCTGGAGACGTTCTTCACCTCCTGGCACAAAACAGGGAACGCAGTCGGTAGGACGTTTTTTTATTTTCTTACTTCTCAGAGAGTTGCCTACTGTGTTCCTCTTATGGCAAGCACTAGACAACCAGAACAGTTACAGAAGAGAGTCATGTCCGTTCTCGGCTCTAGTTACATTATCACAAAGTCAGAGCAATTCCATTGGCGTCGGCTTCAAAACGAAGCCGTGCCGAAACCCGGGATCGAACCAGGGACCTTTAGATCTTCAGTCTAACGCTCTCCCAACTGAGCTATTTCGGCTGACGTACAGCGCCCCTCTTTTGCACGTCTGCCCCGTTGCCAATTTCACAGTCATCTTCGTCTGAAAGAACACAGGGACGCCGAAAGGCGAACAGCAGATGCAGTAAAGTACCACACACATTTCTTCTGCTTCCATCGTCGTAACTAGCAAACATGTCGACTCGATTCATGTAATATTGACTTCGCTGACGCTAGAAAAGCTGTGCTATATCGATGCCACGTGCAACTAGTGTGCAGAGAACGAGGCAGAGGAAGGAGTGAGCCTCTCCAACGTGTGTGAGGCAGTATCTAGCAGATACACGCGGTAAAACGTTTGACTTGCGTTTGCTCATTAATTGCTACACGTCATCGTCTGCAAGCTAAAATAATCACATCTGCACTGCCCAGAGAGGCGACACTTGCACTGACACCTGGTGGACGGTTGTGAGACGAGGAGATGAGCTGTGGCTTCTGGGCACGACTGTAGCGCTGTACCCTGGAGCCAAGAACACTGCACCTTGCTGGCGGCCCACGTGTTTAGTAGTGACGCAACTGCTAGGATGCAGCTGAACGTCCGTCTTCTGAGAGCGAGAAAATTTCCGCAGTCGGCAGGACTCGAACCTACGCTCCCAGAGGGAATCTGATTTCAAGTCAGACGCCTTAACCACTCGGCCACGACTGCACGTCTCAGAAGCGTCTCTCGACAACTGAAACTCCCACCTTTGCAAGCAATCTCATGGCAGAAGGCAGCATGGGCTCACTCTTTTCTGTAGTGATTCCACTGCCAGCACATTAGACGTTACGAAAGTGTATTAATTTTCGCCCCGACAGGGACTAGAACCCAGGACCCTTTGGTTGAAAACCTAACGCTCTACCGACTGAGCTATCCGCACCCACGCACGAGCATTGTCATACAGCTGCGTCGTGTGCGAGTGATTCGCATGTCGTAATTGCTGGCTTATGGCTCCAATGGCGACTTCACCGACTTCCCACTGACGCGCCGCTGACGCTAGTTTTCTGGCGTCTTAAGGGATGGACATACTTGCAAGTAGCTGCGAGATCATTGAAAAGAAACGCGGCGCCATTGCTTTTGCCGCACTCGACTGATTGAATTGCAATTCCTAAAAAGGAATGAACCTTCACTCTGTCCAACAATTTCAAGCACGTGTGTGTACTCACGAACTCGGCGAAGGCGCGAGAAAATGACGGGGGCGCACTCGTGGGCCTGCGACGGCTTCCTGCAGTCACATCGTCAGTGCGAGGTGGACCGGTAGGCACAGGAAGCAGCGGCCGTCGTGAAACTCAGCATTCTTAAACGGAAATTTTCGTCTTGTTTAGAATGGCGTCATTGGTTTGCACGCTCATTCATGCGTGTGAAAGTATTTGCTGCTCTTTACGCAGAATCGCACGCAGCCGGCGGGATTCGAAACTACTTTCGAGTCAGACGCCTTAACCACTCGGCCACGGCTGCCCCGAACGCAGCGTTCTCCCGACACGTGCAAATTGAACCGTTTAAAGCACTGTGGTGTCAGAAAACGGCGTTGCTGCATTCTTTTCCGTAGTGTTTCCACCACTACCAGAGGAAACGCTACCAAATTATTAAAATTTCCGCCCGAACAGGGACTTGAACCCTGGACCCTTAGGTTAAAAGCCTAATGCTCCACCGACTGAGCTATCCGGGCTCACAACGCCTTATGAAACATCTCACGATGCACAACGACACATTGACTCATGTCCTTTACTGTTGTGCAATCGCTGCATGGAGCTGTTAGTAGTTAAACGTCGCCTGAATGCTGTCTGCAAACTTATCGCGCAAAGCTCGTAACAGACCATCGAACAATGTTGACACACGATGCAAAAACAAACTGCAGCAGTCGTTACGTCTCATACGTTGGAGTAGAGGATTTACGTGTTTTGTCGACACTCATCGGGCAATTGGAAAATTCACAAGCACTTCGAATGCAATGTTTCCCACGTTTTCGCTCATTTCACGGTTCCGCTGGAGACGTTCTTCACCTCCTGGCACAAAACAGGGAACGCAGTCGGTAGGACGTTTTTTTATTTTCTTACTTCTCAGAGAGTTGCCTAATGTGTTCCTCTTATGGCAAGCACTAGACAACCAGAACAGTTACAGAAGAGAGTCATGTCCGTTCTCGGCTCTAGTTACATTATCACAAAGTCAGAGCAATTCCATTGGCGTCGGCTTCAAAACGAAGCCGTGCCGAAACCCGGGATCGAACCAGGGACCTTTAGATCTTCAGTCTAACGCTCTCCCAACTGAGCTATTTCGGCTGACGTACAGCGCCCCTCTTTTGCACGTCTGCCCCGTTGCCAATTTCACAGTCATCTTCGTCTGAAAGAACACAGGGACGCCGAAAGGCGAACAGCAGATGCAGTAAAGTACCACACACATTTCTTCTGCTTCCATCGTCGTAACTAGCAAACATGTCGACTCGATTCATGTAATATTGACTTCGCTGACGCTAGAAAAGCTGTGCTATATCGATGCCACGTGCAACTAGTGTGCAGAGAACGAGGCAGAGGAAGGAGTGAGCCTCTCCAACGTGTGTGAGGCAGTATCTAGCAGATACACGCGGTAAAACGTTTGACTTGCGTTTGCTCATTAATTGCTACACGTCATCGTCTGCAAGCTAAAATAATCACATCTGCACTGCCCAGAGAGGCGACACTTGCACTGACACCTGGTGGACGGTTGTGAGACGAGGAGATGAGCTGTGGCTTCTGGGCACGACTGTAGCGCTGCACCCTGGAGCCAAGAACACTGCACCTTGCTGGCGGCCCACGTGTTTAGTAGTGACGCAACTGCTAGGATGCAGCTGAACGTCCGTCTTCTGAGAGCGAGAAAATTTCCGCAGTCGGCAGGACTCGAACCTACGCTCCCAGAGGGAATCTGATTTCAAGTCAGACGCCTTAACCACTCGGCCACGACTGCACGTCTCAGAAGCGTCTCTCGACAACTGAAACTCCCACCTTTGCAAGCAATCTCATGGCAGAAGGCAGCATGGGCTCACTCTTTTCTGTAGTGATTCCACTGCCAGCACATTAGACGTTACGAAAGTGTATTAATTTTCGCCCCGACAGGGACTAGAACCCAGGACCCTTTGGTTGAAAACCTAACGCTCTACCGACTGAGCTATCCGCACCCACGCACGAGCATTGTCATACAGCTGCGTCGTGTGCGAGTGATTCGCATGTCGTAATTGCTGGCTTATGGCTCCAATGGCGACTTCACCGACTTCCCACTGACGCGCCGCTGACGCTAGTTTTCTGGCGTCTTAAGGGATGGACATACTTGCAAGTAGCTGCGAGATCATTGAAAAGAAACGCGGCGCCATTGCTTTTGCCGCACTCGACTGATTGAATTGCAATTCCTAAAAAGGAATGAACCTTCACTCTGTCCAACAATTTCAAGCACGTGTGTGTACTCACGAACTCGGCGAAGGCGCGAGAAAATGACGGGGGCGCACTCGTGGGCCTGCGACGGCTTCCTGCAGTCACATCGTCAGTGCGAGGTGGACCGGTAGGCACAGGAAGCAGCGGCCGTCGTGAAACTCAGCATTCTTAAACGGAAATTTTCGTCTTGTTTAGAATGGCGTCATTGGTTTGCACGCTCATTCATGCGTGTGAAAGTATTTGCTGCTCTTTACGCAGAATCGCACGCAGCCGGCGGGATTCGAAACTACTTTCGAGTCAGACGCCTTAACCACTCGGCCACGGCTGCCCCGAACGCAGCGTTCTCCCGACACGTGCAAATTGAACCGTTTAAAGCACTGTGGTGTCAGAAAACGGCGTTGCTGCATTCTTTTCCGTAGTGTTTCCACCACTACCAGAGGAAACGCTACCAAATTATTAAAATTTCCGCCCGAACAGGGACTTGAACCCTGGACCCTTAGGTTAAAAGCCTAATGCTCTACCGACTGAGCTATCCGGGCTCACAACGCCTTATGAAACATCTCACGATGCACAACGACACATTGACTCATGTCCTTTACTGTTGTGCAATCGCTGCATGGAGCTGTTAGTAGTTAAACGTCGCCTGAATGCTGTCTGCAAACTTATCGCGCAAAGCTCGTAACAGACCATCGAACAATGTTGACACACGATGCAAAAACAAACTGCAGCAGTCGTTACGTCTCATACGTTGGAGTAGAGGATTTACGTGTTTTGTCGACACTCATCGGGCAATTGGAAAATTCACAAGCACTTCGAATGCAATGTTTCCCACGTTTTCGCTCATTTCACGGTTCCGCTGGAGACGTTCTTCACCTCCTGGCACAAAACAGGGAACGCAGTCGGTAGGACGTTTTTTTATTTTCTTACTTCTCAGAGAGTTGCCTACTGTGTTCCTCTTATGGCAAGCACTAGACAACCAGAACAGTTACAGAAGAGAGTCATGTCCGTTCTCGGCTCTAGTTACATTATCACAAAGTCAGAGCAATTCCATTGGCGTCGGCTTCAAAACGAAGCCGTGCCGAAACCCGGGATCGAACCAGGGACCTTTAGATCTTCAGTCTAACGCTCTCCCAACTGAGCTATTTCGGCTGACGTACAGCGCCCCTCTTTTGCACGTCTGCCCCGTTGCCAATTTCACAGTCATCTTCGTCTGAAAGAACACAGGGACGCCGAAAGGCGAACAGCAGATGCAGTAAAGTACCACACACATTTCTTCTGCTTCCATCGTCGTAACTAGCAAACATGTCGACTCGATTCATGTAATATTGACTTCGCTGACGCTAGAAAAGCTGTGCTATATCGATGCCACGTGCAACTAGTGTGCAGAGAACGAGGCAGAGGAAGGAGTGAGCCTCTCCAACGTGTGTGAGGCAGTATCTAGCAGATACACGCGGTAAAACGTTTGACTTGCGTTTGCTCATTAATTGCTACACGTCATCGTCTGCAAGCTAAAATAATCACATCTGCACTGCCCAGAGAGGCGACACTTGCACTGACACCTGGTGGACGGTTGTGAGACGAGGAGATGAGCTGTGGCTTCTGGGCACGACTGTAGCGCTGCACCCTGGAGCCAAGAACACTGCACCTTGCTGGCGGCCCACGTGTTTAGTAGTGACGCAACTGCTAGGATGCAGCTGAACGTCCATCTTCTGAGAGCGAGAAAATTTCCGCAGTCGGCAGGACTCGAACCTACGCTCCCAGAGGGAATCTGATTTCAAGTCAGACGCCTTAACCACTCGGCCACGACTGCACGTCTCAGAAGCGTCTCTCGACAACTGAAACTCCCACCTTTGCAAGCAATCTCATGGCAGAAGGCAGCATGGGCTCACTCTTTTCTGTAGTGATTCCACTGCCAGCACATTAGACGTTACGAAAGTGTATTAATTTTCGCCCCGACAGGGACTAGAACCCAGGACCCTTTGGTTGAAAACCTAACGCTCTACCGACTGAGCTATCCGCACCCACGCACGAGCATTGTCATACAGCTGCGTCGTGTGCGAGTGATTCGCATGTCGTAATTGCTGGCTTATGGCTCCAATGGCGACTTCACCGACTTCCCACTGACGCGCCGCTGACGCTAGTTTTCTGGCGTCTTAAGGGATGGACATACTTGCAAGTAGCTGCGAGATCATTGAAAAGAAACGCGGCGCCATTGCTTTTGCCGCACTCGACTGATTGAATTGCAATTCCTAAAAAGGAATGAACCTTCACTCTGTCCAACAATTTCAAGCACGTGTGTGTACTCACGAACTCGGCGAAGGCGCGAGAAAATGACGGGGGCGCACTCGTGGGCCTGCGACGGCTTCCTGCAGTCACATCGTCAGTGCGAGGTGGACCGGTAGGCACAGGAAGCAGCGGCCGTCGTGAAACTCAGCATTCTTAAACGGAAATTTTCGTCTTGTTTAGAATGGCGTCATTGGTTTGCACGCTCATTCATGCGTGTGAAAGTATTTGCTGCTCTTTACGCAGAATCGCACGCAGCCGGCGGGATTCGAAACTACTTTCGAGTCAGACGCCTTAACCACTCGGCCACGGCTGCCCCGAACGCAGCGTTCTCCCGACACGTGCAAATTGAACCGTTTAAAGCACTGTGGTGTCAGAAAACGGCGTTGCTGCATTCTTTTCCGTAGTGTTTCCACCACTACCAGAGGAAACGCTACCAAATTATTAAAATTTCCGCCCGAACAGGGACTTGAACCCTGGACCCTTAGGTTAAAAGCCTAATGCTCTACCGACTGAGCTAACCGGGCTCACAACGCCTTATGAAACATCTCACGATGCACAACGACACATTGACTCATGTCCTTTACTGTTGTGCAATCGCTGCATGGAGCTGTTAGTAGTTAAACGTCGCCTGAATGCTGTCTGCAAACTTATCGCGCAAAGCTCGTAACAGACCATCGAACAATGTTGACACACGATGCAAAAACAAACTGCAGCAGTCGTTACGTCTCATACGTTGGAGTAGAGGATTTACGTGTTTTGTCGACACTCATCGGGCAATTGGAAAATTCACAAGCACTTCGAATGCAATGTTTCCCACGTTTTCGCTCATTTCACGGTTCCGCTGGAGACGTTCTTCACCTCCTGGCACAAAACAGGGAACGCAGTCGGTAGGACGTTTTTTTATTTTCTTACTTCTCAGAGAGTTGCCTACTGTGTTCCTCTTATGGCAAGCACTAGACAACCAGAACAGTTACAGAAGAGAGTCATGTCCGTTCTCGGCTCTAGTTACATTATCACAAAGTCAGAGCAATTCCATTGGCGTCGGCTTCAAAACGAAGCCGTGCCGAAACCCGGGATCGAACCAGGGACCTTTAGATCTTCAGTCTAACGCTCTCCCAACTGAGCTATTTCGGCTGACGTACAGCGCCCCTCTTTTGCACGTCTGCCCCGTTGCCAATTTCACAGTCATCTTCGTCTGAAAGAACACAGGGACGCCGAAAGGCGAACAGCAGATGCAGTAAAGTACCACACACATTTCTTCTGCTTCCATCGTCGTAACTAGCAAACATGTCGACTCGATTCATGTAATATTGACTTCGCTGACGCTAGAAAAGCTGTGCTATATCGATGCCACGTGCAACTAGTGTGCAGAGAACGAGGCAGAGGAAGGAGTGAGCCTCTCCAACGTGTGTGAGGCAGTATCTAGCAGATACACGCGGTAAAACGTTTGACTTGCGTTTGCTCATTAATTGCTACACGTCATCGTCTGCAAGCTAAAATAATCACATCTGCACTGCCCAGAGAGGCGACACTTGCACTGACACCTGGTGGACGGTTGTGAGACGAGGAGATGAGCTGTGGCTTCTGGGCACGACTGTAGCGCTGCACCCTGGAGCCAAGAACACTGCACCTTGCTGGCGGCCCACGTGTTTAGTAGTGACGCAACTGCTAGGATGCAGCTGAACGTCCGTCTTCTGAGAGCGAGAAAATTTCCGCAGTCGGCAGGACTCGAACCTACGCTCCCAGAGGGAATCTGATTTCAAGTCAGACGCCTTAACCACTCGGCCACGACTGCACGTCTCAGAAGCGTCTCTCGACAACTGAAACTCCCACCTTTGCAAGCAATCTCATGGCAGAAGGCAGCATGGGCTCACTCTTTTCTGTAGTGATTCCACTGCCAGCACATTAGACGTTACGAAAGTGTATTAATTTTCGCCCCGACAGGGACTAGAACCCAGGACCCTTTGGTTGAAAACCTAACGCTCTACCGACTGAGCTATCCGCACCCACGCACGAGCATTGTCATACAGCTGCGTCGTGTGCGAGTGATTCGCATGTCGTAATTGCTGGCTTATGGCTCCAATGGCGACTTCACCGACTTCCCACTGACGCGCCGCTGACGCTAGTTTTCTGGCGTCTTAAGGGATGGACATACTTGCAAGTAGCTGCGAGATCATTGAAAAGAAACGCGGCGCCATTGCTTTTGCCGCACTCGACTGATTGAATTGCAATTCCTAAAAAGGAATGAACCTTCACTCTGTCCAACAATTTCAAGCACGTGTGTGTACTCACGAACTCGGCGAAGGCGCGAGAAAATGACGGGGGCGCACTCGTGGGCCTGCGACGGCTTCCTGCAGTCACATCGTCAGTGCGAGGTGGACCGGTAGGCACAGGAAGCAGCGGCCGTCGTGAAACTCAGCATTCTTAAACGGAAATTTTCGTCTTGTTTAGAATGGCGTCATTGGTTTGCACGCTCATTCATGCGTGTGAAAGTATTTGCTGCTCTTTACGCAGAATCGCACGCAGCCGGCGGGATTCGAAACTACTTTCGAGTCAGACGCCTTAACCACTCGGCCACGGCTGCCCCGAACGCAGCGTTCTCCCGACACGTGCAAATTGAACCGTTTAAAGCACTGTGGTGTCAGAAAACGGCGTTGCTGCATTCTTTTCCGTAGTGTTTCCACCACTACCAGAGGAAACGCTACCAAATTATTAAAATTTCCGCCCGAACAGGGACTTGAACCCTGGACCCTTAGGTTAAAAGCCTAATGCTCTACCGACTGAGCTATCCGGGCTCACAACGCCTTATGAAACATCTCACGATGCACAACGACACATTGACTCATGTCCTTTACTGTTGTGCAATCGCTGCATGGAGCTGTTAGTAGTTAAACGTCGCCTGAATGCTGTCTGCAAACTTATCGCGCAAAGCTCGTAACAGACCATCGAACAATGTTGACACACGATGCAAAAACAAACTGCAGCAGTCGTTACGTCTCATACGTTGGAGTAGAGGATTTACGTGTTTTGTCGACACTCATCGGGCAATTGGAAAATTCACAAGCACTTCGAATGCAATGTTTCCCACGTTTTCGCTCATTTCACGGTTCCGCTGGAGACGTTCTTCACCTCCTGGCACAAAACAGGGAACGCAGTCGGTAGGACGTTTTTTTATTTTCTTACTTCTCAGAGAGTTGCCTACTGTGTTCCTCTTATGGCAAGCACTAGACAACCAGAACAGTTACAGAAGAGAGTCATGTCCGTTCTCGGCTCTAGTTACATTATCACAAAGTCAGAGCAATTCCATTGGCGTCGGCTTCAAAACGAAGCCGTGCCGAAACCCGGGATCGAACCAGGGACCTTTAGATCTTCAGTCTAACGCTCTCCCAACTGAGCTATTTCGGCTGACGTACAGCGCCCCTCTTTTGCACGTCTGCCCCGTTGCCAATTTCACAGTCATCTTCGTCTGAAAGAACACAGGGACGCCGAAAGGCGAACAGCAGATGCAGTAAAGTACCACACACATTTCTTCTGCTTCCATCGTCGTAACTAGCAAACATGTCGACTCGATTCATGTAATATTGACTTCGCTGACGCTAGAAAAGCTGTGCTATATCGATGCCACGTGCAACTAGTGTGCAGAGAACGAGGCAGAGGAAGGAGTGAGCCTCTCCAACGTGTGTGAGGCAGTATCTAGCAGATACACGCGGTAAAACGTTTGACTTGCGTTTGCTCATTAATTGCTACACGTCATCGTCTGCAAGCTAAAATAATCACATCTGCACTGCCCAGAGAGGCGACACTTGCACTGACACCTGGTGGACGGTTGTGAGACGAGGAGATGAGCTGTGGCTTCTGGGCACGACTGTAGCGCTGCACCCTGGAGCCAAGAACACTGCACCTTGCTGGCGGCCCACGTGTTTAGTAGTGACGCAACTGCTAGGATGCAGCTGAACGTCCATCTTCTGAGAGCGAGAAAATTTCCGCAGTCGGCAGGACTCGAACCTACGCTCCCAGAGGGAATCTGATTTCAAGTCAGACGCCTTAACCACTCGGCCACGACTGCACGTCTCAGAAGCGTCTCTCGACAACTGAAACTCCCACCTTTGCAAGCAATCTCATGGCAGAAGGCAGCATGGGCTCACTCTTTTCTGTAGTGATTCCACTGCCAGCACATTAGACGTTACGAAAGTGTATTAATTTTCGCCCCGACAGGGACTAGAACCCAGGACCCTTTGGTTGAAAACCTAACGCTCTACCGACTGAGCTATCCGCACCCACGCACGAGCATTGTCATACAGCTGCGTCGTGTGCGAGTGATTCGCATGTCGTAATTGCTGGCTTATGGCTCCAATGGCGACTTCACCGACTTCCCACTGACGCGCCGCTGACGCTAGTTTTCTGGCGTCTTAAGGGATGGACATACTTGCAAGTAGCTGCGAGATCATTGAAAAGAAACGCGGCGCCATTGCTTTTGCCGCACTCGACTGATTGAATTGCAATTCCTAAAAAGGAATGAACCTTCACTCTGTCCAACAATTTCAAGCACGTGTGTGTACTCACGAACTCGGCGAAGGCGCGAGAAAATGACGGGGGCGCACTCGTGGGCCTGCGACGGCTTCCTGCAGTCACATCGTCAGTGCGAGGTGGACCGGTAGGCACAGGAAGCAGCGGCCGTCGTGAAACTCAGCATTCTTAAACGGAAATTTTCGTCTTGTTTAGAATGGCGTCATTGGTTTGCACGCTCATTCATGCGTGTGAAAGTATTTGCTGCTCTTTACGCAGAATCGCACGCAGCCGGCGGGATTCGAAACTACTTTCGAGTCAGACGCCTTAACCACTCGGCCACGGCTGCCCCGAACGCAGCGTTCTCCCGACACGTGCAAATTGAACCGTTTAAAGCACTGTGGTGTCAGAAAACGGCGTTGCTGCATTCTTTTCCGTAGTGTTTCCACCACTACCAGAGGAAACGCTACCAAATTATTAAAATTTCCGCCCGAACAGGGACTTGAACCCTGGACCCTTAGGTTAAAAGCCTAATGCTCTACCGACTGAGCTATCCGGGCTCACAACGCCTTATGAAACATCTCACGATGCACAACGACACATTGACTCATGTCCTTTACTGTTGTGCAATCGCTGCATGGAGCTGTTAGTAGTTAAACGTCGCCTGAATGCTGTCTGCAAACTTATCGCGCAAAGCTCGTAACAGACCATCGAACAATGTTGACACACGATGCAAAAACAAACTGCAGCAGTCGTTACGTCTCATACGTTGGAGTAGAGGATTTACGTGTTTTGTCGACACTCATCGGGCAATTGGAAAATTCACAAGCACTTCGAATGCAATGTTTCCCACGTTTTCGCTCATTTCACGGTTCCGCTGGAGACGTTCTTCACCTCCTGGCACAAAACAGGGAACGCAGTCGGTAGGACGTTTTTTTATTTTCTTACTTCTCAGAGAGTTGCCTACTGTGTTCCTCTTATGGCAAGCACTAGACAACCAGAACAGTTACAGAAGAGAGTCATGTCCGTTCTCGGCTCTAGTTACATTATCACAAAGTCAGAGCAATTCCATTGGCGTCGGCTTCAAAACGAAGCCGTGCCGAAACCCGGGATCGAACCAGGGACCTTTAGATCTTCAGTCTAACGCTCTCCCAACTGAGCTATTTCGGCTGACGTACAGCGCCCCTCTTTTGCACGTCTGCCCCGTTGCCAATTTCACAGTCATCTTCGTCTGAAAGAACACAGGGACGCCGAAAGGCGAACAGCAGATGCAGTAAAGTACCACACACATTTCTTCTGCTTCCATCGTCGTAACTAGCAAACATGTCGACTCGATTCATGTAATATTGACTTCGCTGACGCTAGAAAAGCTGTGCTATATCGATGCCACGTGCAACTAGTGTGCAGAGAACGAGGCAGAGGAAGGAGTGAGCCTCTCCAACGTGTGTGAGGCAGTATCTAGCAGATACACGCGGTAAAACGTTTGACTTGCGTTTGCTCATTAATTGCTACACGTCATCGTCTGCAAGCTAAAATAATCACATCTGCACTGCCCAGAGAGGCGACACTTGCACTGACACCTGGTGGACGGTTGTGAGACGAGGAGATGAGCTGTGGCTTCTGGGCACGACTGTAGCGCTGCACCCTGGAGCCAAGAACACTGCACCTTGCTGGCGGCCCACGTGTTTAGTAGTGACGCAACTGCTAGGATGCAGCTGAACGTCCGTCTTCTGAGAGCGAGAAAATTTCCGCAGTCGGCAGGACTCGAACCTACGCTCCCAGAGGGAATCTGATTTCAAGTCAGACGCCTTAACCACTCGGCCACGACTGCACGTCTCAGAAGCGTCTCTCGACAACTGAAACTCCCACCTTTGCAAGCAATCTCATGGCAGAAGGCAGCATGGGCTCACTCTTTTCTGTAGTGATTCCACTGCCAGCACATTAGACGTTACGAAAGTGTATTAATTTTCGCCCCGACAGGGACTAGAACCCAGGACCCTTTGGTTGAAAACCTAACGCTCTACCGACTGAGCTATCCGCACCCACGCACGAGCATTGTCATACAGCTGCGTCGTGTGCGAGTGATTCGCATGTCGTAATTGCTGGCTTATGGCTCCAATGGCGACTTCACCGACTTCCCACTGACGCGCCGCTGACGCTAGTTTTCTGGCGTCTTAAGGGATGGACATACTTGCAAGTAGCTGCGAGATCATTGAAAAGAAACGCGGCGCCATTGCTTTTGCCGCACTCGACTGATTGAATTGCAATTCCTAAAAAGGAATGAACCTTCACTCTGTCCAACAATTTCAAGCACGTGTGTGTACTCACGAACTCGGCGAAGGCGCGAGAAAATGACGGGGGCGCACTCGTGGGCCTGCGACGGCTTCCTGCAGTCACATCGTCAGTGCGAGGTGGACCGGTAGGCACAGGAAGCAGCGGCCGTCGTGAAACTCAGCATTCTTAAACGGAAATTTTCGGCTTGTTTAGAATGGCGTCATTGGTTTGCACGCTCATTCATGCGTGTGAAAGTATTTGCTGCTCTTTACGCAGAATCGCACGCAGCCGGCGGGATTCGAAACTACTTTCGAGTCAGACGCCTTAACCACTCGGCCACGGCTGCCCCGAACGCAGCGTTCTCCCGACACGTGCAAATTGAACCGTTTAAAGCACTGTGGTGTCAGAAAACGGCGTTGCTGCATTCTTTTCCGTAGTGTTTCCACCACTACCAGAGGAAACGCTACCAAATTATTAAAATTTCCGCCCGAACAGGGACTTGAACCCTGGACCCTTAGGTTAAAAGCCTAATGCTCTACCGACTGAGCTATCCGGGCTCACAACGCCTTATGAAACATCTCACGATGCACAACGACACATTGACTCATGTCCTTTACTGTTGTGCAATCGCTGCATGGAGCTGTTAGTAGTTAAACGTCGCCTGAATGCTGTCTGCAAACTTATCGCGCAAAGCTCGTAACAGACCATCGAACAATGTTGACACACGATGCAAAAACAAACTGCAGCAGTCGTTACGTCTCATACGTTGGAGTAGAGGATTTACGTGTTTTGTCGACACTCATCGGGCAATTGGAAAATTCACAAGCACTTCGAATGCAATGTTTCCCACGTTTTCGCTCATTTCACGGTTCCGCTGGAGACGTTCTTCACCTCCTGGCACAAAACAGGGAACGCAGTCGGTAGGACGTTTTTTTATTTTCTTACTTCTCAGAGAGTTGCCTACTGTGTTCCTCTTATGGCAAGCACTAGACAACCAGAACAGTTACAGAAGAGAGTCATGTCCGTTCTCGGCTCTAGTTACATTATCACAAAGTCAGAGCAATTCCATTGGCGTCGGCTTCAAAACGAAGCCGTGCCGAAACCCGGGATCGAACCAGGGACCTTTAGATCTTCAGTCTAACGCTCTCCCAACTGAGCTATTTCGGCTGACGTACAGCGCCCCTCTTTTGCACGTCTGCCCCGTTGCCAATTTCACAGTCATCTTCGTCTGAAAGAACACAGGGACGCCGAAAGGCGAACAGCAGATGCAGTAAAGTACCACACACATTTCTTCTGCTTCCATCGTCGTAACTAGCAAACATGTCGACTCGATTCATGTAATATTGACTTCGCTGACGCTAGAAAAGCTGTGCTATATCGATGCCACGTGCAACTAGTGTGCAGAGAACGAGGCAGAGGAAGGAGTGAGCCTCTCCAACGTGTGTGAGGCAGTATCTAGCAGATACACGCGGTAAAACGTTTGACTTGCGTTTGCTCATTAATTGCTACACGTCATCGTCTGCAAGCTAAAATAATCACATCTGCACTGCCCAGAGAGGCGACACTTGCACTGACACCTGGTGGACGGTTGTGAGACGAGGAGATGAGCTGTGGCTTCTGGGCACGACTGTAGCGCTGCACCCTGGAGCCAAGAACACTGCACCTTGCTGGCGGCCCACGTGTTTAGTAGTGACGCAACTGCTAGGATGCAGCTGAACGTCCGTCTTCTGAGAGCGAGAAAATTTCCGCAGTCGGCAGGACTCGAACCTACGCTCCCAGAGGGAATCTGATTTCAAGTCAGACGCCTTAACCACTCGGCCACGACTGCACGTCTCAGAAGCGTCTCTCGACAACTGAAACTCCCACCTTTGCAAGCAATCTCATGGCAGAAGGCAGCATGGGCTCACTCTTTTCTGTAGTGATTCCACTGCCAGCACATTAGACGTTACGAAAGTGTATTAATTTTCGCCCCGACAGGGACTAGAACCCAGGACCCTTTGGTTGAAAACCTAACGCTCTACCGACTGAGCTATCCGCACCCACGCACGAGCATTGTCATACAGCTGCGTCGTGTGCGAGTGATTCGCATGTCGTAATTGCTGGCTTATGGCTCCAATGGCGACTTCACCGACTTCCCACTGACGCGCCGCTGACGCTAGTTTTCTGGCGTCTTAAGGGATGGACATACTTGCAAGTAGCTGCGAGATCATTGAAAAGAAACGCGGCGCCATTGCTTTTGCCGCACTCGACTGATTGAATTGCAATTCCTAAAAAGGAATGAACCTTCACTCTGTCCAACAATTTCAAGCACGTGTGTGTACTCACGAACTCGGCGAAGGCGCGAGAAAATGACGGGGGCGCACTCGTGGGCCTGCGACGGCTTCCTGCAGTCACATCGTCAGTGCGAGGTGGACCGGTAGGCACAGGAAGCAGCGGCCGTCGTGAAACTCAGCATTCTTAAACGGAAATTTTCGTCTTGTTTAGAATGGCGTCATTGGTTTGCACGCTCATTCATGCGTGTGAAAGTATTTGCTGCTCTTTACGCAGAATCGCACGCAGCCGGCGGGATTCGAAACTACTTTCGAGTCAGACGCCTTAACCACTCGGCCACGGCTGCCCCGAACGCAGCGTTCTCCCGACACGTGCAAATTGAACCGTTTAAAGCACTGTGGTGTCAGAAAACGGCGTTGCTGCATTCTTTTCCGTAGTGTTTCCACCACTACCAGAGGAAACGCTACCAAATTATTAAAATTTCCGCCCGAACAGGGACTTGAACCCTGGACCCTTAGGTTAAAAGCCTAATGCTCTACCGACTGAGCTATCCGGGCTCACAACGCCTTATGAAACATCTCACGATGCACAACGACACATTGACTCATGTCCTTTACTGTTGTGCAATCGCTGCATGGAGCTGTTAGTAGTTAAACGTCGCCTGAATGCTGTCTGCAAACTTATCGCGCAAAGCTCGTAACAGACCATCGAACAATGTTGACACACGATGCAAAAACAAACTGCAGCAGTCGTTACGTCTCATACGTTGGAGTAGAGGATTTACGTGTTTTGTCGACACTCATCGGGCAATTGGAAAATTCACAAGCACTTCGAATGCAATGTTTCCCACGTTTTCGCTCATTTCACGGTTCCGCTGGAGACGTTCTTCACCTCCTGGCACAAAACAGGGAACGCAGTCGGTAGGACGTTTTTTTATTTTCTTACTTCTCAGAGAGTTGCCTACTGTGTTCCTCTTATGGCAAGCACTAGACAACCAGAACAGTTACAGAAGAGAGTCATGTCCGTTCTCGGCTCTAGTTACATTATCACAAAGTCAGAGCAATTCCATTGGCGTCGGCTTCAAAACGAGGCCGTGCCGAAACCCGGGATCGAACCAGGGACCTTTAGATCTTCAGTCTAACGCTCTCCCAACTGAGCTATTTCGGCTGACGCACAGCGCCCCTCTTTTGCACGTCTGCCCCGTTGCCAATTTCACAGTCATCTTCGTCTGAAAGAACACAGGGACGCCGAAAGGCGAACAGCAGATGCAGTAAAGTACCACACACATTTCTTCTGCTTCCATCGTCGTAACTAGCAAACATGTCGACTCGATTCATGTAATATTGACTTCGCTGACGCTAGAAAAGCTGTGCTATATCGATGCCACGTGCAACTAGTGTGCAGAGAACGAGGCAGAGGAAGGAGTGAGCCTCTCCAACGTGTGTGAGGCAGTATCTAGCAGATACACGCGGTAAAACGTTTGACTTGCGTTTGCTCATTAATTGCTACACGTCATCGTCTGCAAGCTAAAATAATCACATCTGCACTGCCCAGAGAGGCGACACTTGCACTGACACCTGGTGGACGGTTGTGAGACGAGGAGATGAGCTGTGGCTTCTGGGCACGACTGTAGCGCTGCACCCTGGAGCCAAGAACACTGCACCTTGCTGGCGGCCCACGTGTTTAGTAGTGACGCAACTGCTAGGATGCAGCTGAACGTCCATCTTCTGAGAGCGAGAAAATTTCCGCAGTCGGCAGGACTCGAACCTACGCTCCCAGAGAGAATCTGATTTCAAGTCAGACGCCTTAACCACTCGGCCACGACTGCACGTCTCAGAAGCGTCTCTCGACAACTGAAACTCCCACCTTTGCAAGCAATCTCATGGCAGAAGGCAGCATGGGCTCACTCTTTTCTGTAGTGATTCCACTGCCAGCACATTAGACGTTACGAAAGTGTATTAATTTTCGCCCCGACAGGGACTAGAACCCAGGACCCTTTGGTTGAAAACCTAACGCTCTACCGACTGAGCTATCCGCACCCACGCACGAGCATTGTCATACAGCTGCGTCGTGTGCGAGTGATTCGCATGTCGTAATTGCTGGCTTATGGCTCCAATGGCGACTTCACCGACTTCCCACTGACGCGCCGCTGACGCTAGTTTTCTGGCGTCTTAAGGGATGGACATACTTGCAAGTAGCTGCGAGATCATTGAAAAGAAACGCGGCGCCATTGCTTTTGCCGCACTCGACTGATTGAATTGCAATTCCTAAAAAGGAATGAACCTTCACTCTGTCCAACAATTTCAAGCACGTGTGTGTACTCACGAACTCGGCGAAGGCGCGAGAAAATGACGGGGGCGCACTCGTGGGCCTGCGACGGCTTCCTGCAGTCACATCGTCAGTGCGAGGTGGACCGGTAGGCACAGGAAGCAGCGGCCGTCGTGAAACTCAGCATTCTTAAACGGAAATTTTCGTCTTGTTTAGAATGGCGTCATTGGTTTGCACGCTCATTCATGCGTGTGAAAGTATTTGCTGCTCTTTACGCAGAATCGCACGCAGCCGGCGGGATTCGAAACTACTTTCGAGTCAGACGCCTTAACCACTCGGCCACGGCTGCCCCGAACGCAGCGTTCTCCCGACACGTGCAAATTGAACCGTTTAAAGCACTGTGGTGTCAGAAAACGGCGTTGCTGCATTCTTTTCCGTAGTGTTTCCACCACTACCAGAGGAAACGCTACCAAATTATTAAAATTTCCGCCCGAACAGGGACTTGAACCCTGGACCCTTAGGTTAAAAGCCTAATGCTCTACCGACTGAGCTATCCGGGCTCACAACGCCTTATGAAACATCTCACGATGCACAACGACACATTGACTCATGTCCTTTACTGTTGTGCAATCGCTGCATGGAGCTGTTAGTAGTTAAACGTCGCCTGAATGCTGTCTGCAAACTTATCGCGCAAAGCTCGTAACAGACCATCGAACAATGTTGACACACGATGCAAAAACAAACTGCAGCAGTCGTTACGTCTCATACGTTGGAGTAGAGGATTTACGTGTTTTGTCGACACTCATCGGGCAATTGGAAAATTCACAAGCACTTCGAAAGCAATGTTTCCCACGTTTTCGCTCATTTCACGGTTCCGCTGGAGACGTTCTTCACCTCCTGGCACAAAACAGGGAACGCAGTCGGTAGGACGTTTTTTTATTTTCTTACTTCTCAGAGAGTTGCCTACTGTGTTCCTCTTATGGCAAGCACTAGACAACCAGAACAGTTACAGAAGAGAGTCATGTCCGTTCTCGGCTCTAGTTACATTATCACAAAGTCAGAGCAATTCCATTGGCGTCGGCTTCAAAACGAAGCCGTGCCGAAACCCGGGATCGAACCAGGGACCTTTAGATCTTCAGTCTAACGCTCTCCCAACTGAGCTATTTCGGCTGACGTACAGCGCCCCTCTTTTGCACGTCTGCCCCGTTGCCAATTTCACAGTCATCTTCGTCTGAAAGAACACAGGGACGCCGAAAGGCGAACAGCAGATGCAGTAAAGTACCACACACATTTCTTCTGCTTCCATCGTCGTAACTAGCAAACATGTCGACTCGATTCATGTAATATTGACTTCGCTGACGCTAGAAAAGCTGTGCTATATCGATGCCACGTGCAACTAGTGTGCAGAGAACGAGGCAGAGGAAGGAGTGAGCCTCTCCAACGTGTGTGAGGCAGTATCTAGCAGATACACGCGGTAAAACGTTTGACTTGCGTTTGCTCATTAATTGCTACACGTCATCGTCTGCAAGCTAAAATAATCACATCTGCACTGCCCAGAGAGGCGACACTTGCACTGACACCTGGTGGACGGTTGTGAGACGAGGAGATGAGCTGTGGCTTCTGGGCACGACTGTAGCGCTGCACCTTGGAGCCAAGAACACTGCACCTTGCTGGCGGCCCACGTGTTTAGTAGTGACGCAACTGCTAGGATGCAGCTGAACGTCCGTCTTCTGAGAGCGAGAAAATTTCCGCAGTCGGCAGGACTCGAACCTACGCTCCCAGAGGGAATCTGATTTCAAGTCAGACGCCTTAACCACTCGGCCACGACTGCACGTCTCAGAAGCGTCTCTCGACAACTGAAACTCCCACCTTTGCAAGCAATCTCATGGCAGAAGGCAGCATGGGCTCACTCTTTTCTGTAGTGATTCCACTGCCAGCACATTAGACGTTACGAAAGTGTATTAATTTTCGCCCCGACAGGGACTAGAACCCAGGACCCTTTGGTTGAAAACCTAACGCTCTACCGACTGAGCTATCCGCACCCACGCACGAGCATTGTCATACAGCTGCGTCGTGTGCGAGTGATTCGCATGTCGTAATTGCTGGCTTATGGCTCCAATGGCGACTTCACCGACTTCCCACTGACGCGCCGCTGACGCTAGTTTTCTGGCGTCTTAAGGGATGGACATACTTGCAAGTAGCTGCGAGATCATTGAAAAGAAACGCGGCGCCATTGCTTTTGCCGCACTCGACTGATTGAATTGCAATTCCTAAAAAGGAATGAACCTTCACTCTGTCCAACAATTTCAAGCACGTGTGTGTACTCACGAACTCGGCGAAGGCGCGAGAAAATGACGGGGGCGCACTCGTGGGCCTGCGACGGCTTCCTGCAGTCACATCGTCAGTGCGAGGTGGACCGGTAGGCACAGGAAGCAGCGGCCGTCGTGAAACTCAGCATTCTTAAACGGAAATTTTCGGCTTGTTTAGAATGGCGTCATTGGTTTGCACGCTCATTCATGCGTGTGAAAGTATTTGCTGCTCTTTACGCAGAATCGCACGCAGCCGGCAGGATTCGAAACTACTTTCGAGTCAGACGCCTTAACCACTCGGCCACGGCTGCCCCGAACGCAGCGTTCTCCCGACACGTGCAAATTGAACCGTTTAAAGCACTGTGGTGTCAGAAAACGGCGTTGCTGCATTCTTTTCCGTAGTGTTTCCACCACTACCAGAGGAAACGCTACCAAATTATTAAAATTTCCGCCCGAACAGGGACTTGAACCCTGGACCCTTAGGTTAAAAGCCTAATGCTCTACCGACTGAGCTAACCGGGCTCACAACGCCTTATGAAACATCTCACGATGCACAACGACACATTGACTCATGTCCTTTACTGTTGTGCAATCGCTGCATGGAGCTGTTAGTAGTTAAACGTCGCCTGAATGCTGTCTGCAAACTTATCGCGCAAAGCTCGTAACAGACCATCGAACAATGTTGACACACGATGCAAAAACAAACTGCAGCAGTCGTTACGTCTCATACGTTGGAGTAGAGGATTTACGTGTTTTGTCGACACTCATCGGGCAATTGGAAAATTCACAAGCACTTCGAATGCAATGTTTCCCACGTTTTCGCTCATTTCACGGTTCCGCTGGAGACGTTCTTCACCTCCTGGCACAAAACAGGGAACGCAGTCGGTAGGACGTTTTTTTTATTTTCTTACTTCTCAGAGAGTTGCCTACTGTGTTCCTCTTATGGCAAGCACTAGACAACCAGAACAGTTACAGAAGAGAGTCATGTCCGTTCTCGGCTCTAGTTACATTATCACAAAGTCAGAGCAATTCCATTGGCGTCGGCTTCAAAACGAAGCCGTGCCGAAACCCGGGATCGAACCAGGGACCTTTAGATCTTCAGTCTAACGCTCTCCCAACTGAGCTATTTCGGCTGACGTACAGCGCCCCTCTTTTGCACGTCTGCCCCGTTGCCAATTTCACAGTCATCTTCGTCTGAAAGAACACAGGGACGCCGAAAGGCGAACAGCAGATGCAGTAAAGTACCACACACATTTCTTCTGCTTCCATCGTCGTAACTAGCAAACATGTCGACTCGATTCATGTAATATTGACTTCGCTGACGCTAGAAAAGCTGTGCTATATCGATGCCACGTGCAACTAGTGTGCAGAGAACGAGGCAGAGGAAGGAGTGAGCCTCTCCAACGTGTGTGAGGCAGTATCTAGCAGATACACGCGGTAAAACGTTTGACTTGCGTTTGCTCATTAATTGCTACACGTCATCGTCTGCAAGCTAAAATAATCACATCTGCACTGCCCAGAGAGGCGACACTTGCACTGACACCTGGTGGACGGTTGTGAGACGAGGAGATGAGCTGTGGCTTCTGGGCACGACTGTAGCGCTGCACCCTGGAGCCAAGAACACTGCACCTTGCTGGCGGCCCACGTGTTTAGTAGTGACGCAACTGCTAGGATGCAGCTGAACGTCCATCTTCTGAGAGCGAGAAAATTTCCGCAGTCGGCAGGACTCGAACCTACGCTCCCAGAGGGAATCTGATTTCAAGTCAGACGCCTTAACCACTCGGCCACGACTGCACGTCTCAGAAGCGTCTCTCGACAACTGAAACTCCCACCTTTGCAAGCAATCTCATGGCAGAAGGCAGCATGGGCTCACTCTTTTCTGTAGTGATTCCACTGCCAGCACATTAGACGTTACGAAAGTGTATTAATTTTCGCCCCGACAGGGACTAGAACCCAGGACCCTTTGGTTGAAAACCTAACGCTCTACCGACTGAGCTATCCGCACCCACGCACGAGCATTGTCATACAGCTGCGTCGTGTGCGAGTGATTCGCATGTCGTAATTGCTGGCTTATGGCTCCAATGGCGACTTCACCGACTTCCCACTGACGCGCCGCTGACGCTAGTTTTCTGGCGTCTTAAGGGATGGACATACTTGCAAGTAGCTGCGAGATCATTGAAAAGAAACGCGGCGCCATTGCTTTTGCCGCACTCGACTGATTGAATTGCAATTCCTAAAAAGGAATGAACCTTCACTCTGTCCAACAATTTCAAGCACGTGTGTGTACTCACGAACTCGGCGAAGGCGCGAGAAAATGACGGGGGCGCACTCGTGGGCCTGCGACGGCTTCCTGCAGTCACATCGTCAGTGCGAGGTGGACCGGTAGGCACAGGAAGCAGCGGCCGTCGTGAAACTCAGCATTCTTAAACGGAAATTTTCGTCTTGTTTAGAATGGCGTCATTGGTTTGCACGCTCATTCATGCGTGTGAAAGTATTTGCTGCTCTTTACGCAGAATCGCACGCAGCCGGCGGGATTCGAAACTACTTTCGAGTCAGACGCCTTAACCACTCGGCCACGGCTGCCCCGAACGCAGCGTTCTCCCGACACGTGCAAATTGAACCGTTTAAAGCACTGTGGTGTCAGAAAACGGCGTTGCTGCATTCTTTTCCGTAGTGTTTCCACCACTACCAGAGGAAACGCTACCAAATTATTAAAATTTCCGCCCGAACAGGGACTTGAACCCTGGACCCTTAGGTTAAAAGCCTAATGCTCTACCGACTGAGCTAACCGGGCTCACAACGCCTTATGAAACATCTCACGATGCACAACGACACATTGACTCATGTCCTTTACTGTTGTGCAATCGCTGCATGGAGCTGTTAGTAGTTAAACGTCGCCTGAATGCTGTCTGCAAACTTATCGCGCAAAGCTCGTAACAGACCATCGAACAATGTTGACACACGATGCAAAAACAAACTGCAGCAGTCGTTACGTCTCATACGTTGGAGTAGAGGATTTACGTGTTTTGTCGACACTCATCGGGCAATTGGAAAATTCACAAGCACTTCGAATGCAATGTTTCCCACGTTTTCGCTCATTTCACGGTTCCGCTGGAGACGTTCTTCACCTCCTGGCACAAAACAGGGAACGCAGTCGGTAGGACGTTTTTTTATTTTCTTACTTCTCAGAGAGTTGCCTACTGTGTTCCTCTTATGGCAAGCACTAGACAACCAGAACAGTTACAGAAGAGAGTCATGTCCGTTCTCGGCTCTAGTTACATTATCACAAAGTC